>NC_045752.1:4167981-4193716 GCF_008692095.1 Etheostoma spectabile
GTGTGCAGGTGCAGTTTCTTGTTAGATAAGCATATGTATCTTTTCTCCTAGATCTTTTTTGACCTTGACATCCTTTGACATTGAGTAAGGTGATTCTTGAACGTTTAAAGTTGTTTACATGTGTTGTGTTCCAGGTGAAAGTGTTGTCTCCAAAGCACAGACTTATTAAAGTGGACTCTCAGGAGTTTGGTTGCTGTAAAGTCCCCCTGAGTCCTGTGACTGTCCAAGAGGAACCTGTAAGGACTGTTTTATTTGTATTCTGCTTTATTTTCTTTGGCATTTCACCCCTATTCCCTCCATCCTTGGCTTTGTAGATATACACAAAGCTATATTTCCAGCTTACTCATCTGTGAGATGCTCTTTGTTTCTCTCTGTCCCTACCAAGGTGGTTCCCTCTGCCCCAGCAGCGTTGGACGCTGACACAGACTACTCTGATCCATTTGATGTTCGTCCAAACCCAATAGGCAGACCAAACTGGGAACCCAAATCGGCACCTACAGATTGCTGCAGCTACATGGAGCCATTTGAGGCCCAGCGAATTATCTCAGGTTTGTTATGAGATCTTTTTCTCTCCCACATTTAAGTTTTCTTGCTTCATATTTTCACAACATTTCAATTTTCAACACAAGTTGATCAACACAGTCACACAGTTTGCCTGCTCTGTTGATTGTGCAGAGCTGCAGCACAGCATGATGACTAACAGGTCTGGGAATGGAGATGGGGGACAATTATACGATAATCCATACGAGGAAAGGATTCGCCACCACCACCGAGCTGCTCCAGCATCACAACAACTAATTCAGAGGGTTGAGGGGGGACTTGCCCAGATTGAGAGCAGGGAGAGCAGGCTGCCTCAGGATGATGAGAGGCCGGCTGATGAATACGACCAGCCCTGGGAGTGGAAGAAGGACAACATCTCTAAAGCTCTAGCAGGTAAACTGGCAATCCAAGCTGAACATTGACAATCTGTCTTAAATGTCTATGTTTTTTTTTAAACTAACCTACTGTATCTTTCTGTCTGATCATAGTTCAGTTTGAAGGGGCAGAAAGGGAGCGCTCGCGTGGCCAGACGGAGCAGAACAGGCTCACCAAGACTGGCAGTACATCTACCATAACAGACTCAACTACACTCCGTCTGGCTGGTGACACTCTTCCTCTCCTTGGAGAGAGAGTGGATCCATTTATTCCACTGGAGAGACAAGTGTAAGTGGATCTACAATGTTAAAAGAATGTGCCAGTGTTATAAATGTTTCCTTATTTTATCGTATAGCCGTAAGGAGTAAACCTCTATATATGGGCGCCAGCTCTGCCAACTGTCCTAACCGGGCGCCCAGATTAGTGTATTTTGTCCCCTGGGTAAACACCCAGAAGTTATTCTATATCTTTTCATTATAGCATTAATATCCAAGGCTAACAGATGGCGTTGGGCAATATATCGATGTTGTATCGATATTGTGATATGAGACTAGATATCGTCTTAGATTTTTGACATATTGGTGTTATCTTTACCTGGTTTTACAGGCTGCATTACAATAAAGTGATGTAATTTTCTGAACTTAGCATACAGTTCTAGCAGTTCTATTATTTACTTTTACCCACTAAGTCATTAAATAATTTCTTGAGACTATTCATCAAAAAACTCATTGTGTAAATAACTTGTTAAAGCACCAATAGTCAGCCATACAATATCGTCGCAATATCAACATCTAGGTATTTGGTCAAGAATATTGTGGTATTTAATTAAATTAAAGTACAGAAAATGACAGTCCATTACTTACCACATGGATTTAAGTAAAACTCGGTCATGTTTCATCCTGGTCCCCTGCAGGTGGTACCATGGAGCCCTGAGCCGCTCGGAGGCAGAGAGTCTACTAACTCTGTGCAAGGAGAGCTCCTACCTGGTTAGGAACAGCCAGACCTGCCGGAACAACTACTCGCTCTCACTCAGGTAGACACTCCTGCTCACACTCTTTTCTTTTTTTTTTCTTTCTTTTTTTTTTTTTTTAAGAGTTATGTACTGCACATCCCTTCTCTGTGCCAGTTGTAGCACGGTTTTTTAACCACTTACTCTGTATGCTTGTTTGTAAGATGTACTAGATCCAAAATAAAGTCCTTCTCATACTGTCTTAAATTGAAACATCATTGCACTCTCTTAAAAGGGAATTCTACAGTTTTTGTTATGATCTGTGGGTGGTAAGAGCTTCTTCTAAGACTTGAGACCCGAGGCAACTTTTAATTGTTCACCATTTTCATATTACCTTTTATTATTATTCTTTGTGGATTCATTTTTAGTCCAGGGTCCACATTTAATAAAATTCTGATAATTACACTTAAGAATCCTCTAAAGAGCCAATGTAACAGTAATAATCTTAGCTTAAAGTGAGGAATAAGACAAATGCATCAATCTGAGCATGCATGTAATAAACTGCATAGCTAATCACATCTTCAGTCTCCAGTAGCTGTCAACAACAGGCTACCAATGATACAAATATTAATGAAATTACACAAAATTGGTTAAAATGAAAACAATCTGGAGCAGGGAGGAGAGTCTGCTGCTGACAGAGCAGATACATCAGATAAAAAAAATGCAACATAAGAGGCCGCTGACAAGTGGAGATACATTGAAATAGACCACAATCAAAATCAAATTCTTTGTATTTTACCCGTTTGCAAATTGTTTGAGAAAAAAATAAATTGCACATCCTATCATCTCAGATAATGCTTTGTCAATAAAAGCCCACGCAGTTTATCCAGTCAATTCAAAACATTTGCGTGGAAAGGCATTGTCAACCTTGGGGAAACAATATTATAAATGCAAGGTCCACTTAGGTTTTTACTGGAGCTGTTCAACTGTATCCCACAGCTTCTATAGCGAGTGACACTTGCTCCAGTACAAAGCCAATCATCTGGTACAATGACCACCTGTTTAATATATATGTATCTCTGCCTTCCCCTCTCACAATCTCAGGGTCTTCTATGAATGGTTGTGTTTTTTTTCAAAGAGAATTGATTGGTCAATAGGCAAGTCGACCTGTTATCTCAAACAGTACCTTCTCCAGAGCAGGTTAGCTGTTAAGCACAAGTTACTATGGTGATTTAACCCGGTAAAACTGAAACCAGCGACGTAAGAAGGAAAAGCCTTACTTACCCCAAATCTTTCTTGGTAGTACAGACCTCTGGTGTGTAGTAGAGATAAAGACAGAGTTTAAACAAATGTATGGTACCAACCTACATCAGTTCCCTCATTGTGCATTGCCCTAATTGTTTTCAGAAACAGAATGTGACAGTTTTCTTCCAGATGGGGTTACTCACTCATTGGAACATTTCTTGGCAGAATACCAGGGCATTTTTGTCTTGATGCGAATGTTAGTGTCTGAAACAGCCTCACAATTCCGCTTTTTGTATGTTCGTTCTATAAATGTCTCAACAACAAGCAAAGATTACTCTTTCCTTCTTTCTCTGTCAGGAGCTGTAAGGGCTTCATGCACATGAAGTTCTCTCAGTCTGCAGATGGGCGTTACGTGCTCGGGGAGAACAGCCCTCCCTTCTCCACCATCCCTGAGGTCATCCACTACTACACTACACACAAGCTGCCTATCAGAGGAGCTGAGCATATGTCCCTACTGTATCCTGTCATAGTGCAGACACTCTGACACTGACGCACTTGCATACTCTTTCTCCCTGTGCTACTGAATACAATATATTTACCTATTTCCTTCCTAATTTCCTACATGTCCTTTCATCGTCATTCTACCTGCACTGCCCACAAGAGATTGGACTGTTTGGTGCTATCTTTTCCATTTACCATAACTCCAGTAACTACACTGGCAGCTTAGTAAGAGAGCTCAGTGCCCCATGAATATTTGCCTGTGAACTGGTATTGTCACTGAAATCCCCTTATTTTAATACTATGGACTCCTGAAGATCAGCAATCATTGATATAAATATTGGTAGCTGAGGACATTTAGATAGATAGATAAAAAAAGAAAAGACAAACTCATATCTTGAGACAGTATAATCTACAGAATAGTGCATGGAGATTTGTCTCTTTTAAACACGTGTTTTCTCTTGGTCTATGCCAGTCATCTAGGTTTTGGTTTTTTAGCCAAGGCAGCAAGTATTTTAAGATACATTTGACATTTTTAAGTGACTAAGAAAAAATCAAACAAAGATATGCAAATGGAAGTGGGGATTTAAACTAGATGTTGGCAGTAGAAAATGCTGTTAAAAAAGTGCTGTAATTGAAACAACACTGTTAACATCCTTTACGTTTTTAGTTAAAATATCAACTAAACAATACATATTTAACTGGCCTGTGAATGTTATATAACTGCATACCCTGCAGTGTTCTCCTGAGTTCATGTTATGTTTAAAAAGCCACAGTATAATGTCTGGCAGACATAGATTGCTAACTTCCCACAGTAGCAGAATCCTGCAATACTAGTTTAGAGAATAATTACTACAGTATTATATTGAAAGCTTGTGGCTTTGTGATTATGACTATTAAAGGAGCCTTGGTAGACTATTTACTGTGCTGTTTTTTACGATTTGAAATGTCTGTTGAGAATAAAGGTGTCTGTTTTTAAATATTCTGTGCGTTTGTTGTTGTGTTGTCTTGGTCTGTACATTTAAAATGAATGAAACAGGCATTTTGAAACATATATTGGGCTTCATAATGCATGTCATATAAATAGATTGTTATGCCCAAATTGATTATTTTAGATTCTTTATTTGTGTTATTTTTTTCCTGTACTGAAGTAAAGGTGAGGTAAGTTAAACTTGCATCACTTTTAACTTCAGTTTGGGCTTAATGAGGCAAGGCAGCAGAAGTGTATCTCTTCAGCTTTAACATGTCCATATCCTCCAGCTCTCTTGTATGGCCTAGAATGAAAAATGTTATAACGTGATATGTAATAACAAACAACTAGTCAAGACCCTGGCTTAAAATGTTTATTATACACAAAAGGATATTGTCTTTTATAGGTAAAACCTCTGCTTTTCTAGGTTGCAATTTATGGAAACCCCCTTTGGTTTATTTCGTTATTTTCAATTTTAACACAAATTTAGAATTTCGAATGCAATTTTATGGAAAAAGAAAGCCTTTTTTTAATTGCGTCTACCTTTAACTATACCTGAAATAGCACCTTTTCAAAACAAAGTGCTTTACAGTAAAGTGTAACAGTAATTCAAATCCCTATTAAACTAGTGGTAAACTGTGATAATGTTGGTGTAGATCTTGAAGGTTAATGAGGCCATCTGTTGTGTTACAAATCATATGTATTCCTTATGTATTACTCATTCAATGTCTTACCTTAGCATCTCTAATTGCCTGGTAATTTCACTTTTGTAAGTTTTATGTAATATTTGTCTACAGTTTTGATTTGTTCTGATGCATTGCCCTGTATGCAAAGGTTGAATGAATAACTATATTATTTAAGTTAAGTGATTAAGTGGCAAATACCTGACTGCACTTCAGGGAGGCAGAGTTGGCCATCTTGCCTCGCCTTGTCCGTAGACGATCTTTGGTAGACTGTACCCCACCAGCGTTATCTGATCCCCTAGCAACCAGCAGGTGTTTGTGTCACCGCCAGGGACTGTACAGGTAAACATTGTAGCTTTAAGATAACAGAAAGAGTTAACATTTATGTTGTTTAATGTAAACTATTTTTATTTAATTATCTGTTTTTGTATGGTTAGCATTATGATTATTAACCTTAAATCAATCCATTGTTGTTGTTTTTTAATTGTTTATAAAATGACAGGAAGTAGTTAAAGTAACTTGTTAGTAACCTGTTTAAATAGCTTGTTTTGTCCAGTCCAAAACCCAAACTTTTGATTCAGATTGGCATAAAGAATGAACAATTGGCACATTTTTAGAGCCTGGTTGAAACTACCTTGTGTCTAGAATTTTAGTTATTTTTGATCAAAGATATGTCTAAGTCAAAGACAAAAGTATTTACTGCGGCTCAGTCCTTACCTTGGTTCGAGTCCCACCCGTGGCCCTTTGCTGCATGTCGTCCCCTTTCCCTGTCCCCCCTTTCCTCTCCAGCTATTATTTCAAATAACGGCCAAAAGAGCCCAAAAAATAATCTTAAGAAGATATGTCACTAAACAAATGTTCTGCTTTGAATGATAGTACTTATCGCACACTTAAATCATTAAAGATAATTTCTAATGCAATATGTAAATATATAACATGAATGCTGGACAAGATGTCCCAGCCTACTGTAGGCCCATTCTGGAAACTAGGTAAAGCTTTGATGGACGCTTATATACTGAAATTACAGACTACCATCATATTCTAATGCTCTCACATTATAAACCACACATTTTACGATTGTAGTTGTAGCCTAAGCCAGCTGCATTGATTTTTTTAAATGCAAAGCACACACTATATGTAAAGTATAGTGATAATGTGATAGTTAATCAATTTTAGCAGCAATATATTCTTTTTCCCACATCAGCTTCAACTGTTTCCATGGCAACACGGGTGCAGATGCTCTCTCAGCCCAAACCCAACCGACTCAGATATCCAGACCGGTAGGCCTCACTGAACCCCTCTGTCTCTCTATGTCTCCAACTTTCTCTGATGAGGCCTATTTTTTTTTTAAATCTTCCAGTCGTTCTGTTTACTGGCTGGATCAGCTGCCACCAGAGAAGACTGGATCCACCACCAAAACTGGTACATCTCTCACTGTTTCTCTCCTCTGTTTTCTTTTACTTACAAACCTGCCCTTTGCTGCTTTTTTTGATGCTGTGCAAAAAACTTTCTCTGCAGAGTTAACCCCTCGCTGGTCGGAGCTATGTAGAAGCAAAAAGTTCTACACACAAGTCACGTAAATATAATGTGTTCTTTTATTACAAATGCATAATGCTACTAATGGCTACATTACTACACTTTTTTTGTTGTTTTGCCTTGAACTTAAAACTTCCTCCATGTTTGCCTTTTTGTTTAGTATAAGTATTACGTCCATTTCCACAGCCAGTTTTTTTCACATTAAAAGTCTGGCAGCTTTCCCATTATAGATAGGCATTAAATTTGAAAAACATGCATATATAACATGTATATATACTATACTGTAAGGAGTATAATGTGACTCTGTTGTTGACATCAACAAGACAAAACAAAGAAAGCTCATTAAAAGGAACCTTGTGGAATTTTAACCACTAATAGTGCTATTTATTAGCAGGTTGTTTCTCGTACATGTGCAATCTTATACACATTCCTGTCAATGATTTAACACTACTCCACTGATCTACAAGTGCCAAAAAACACAGCAATGCAGCTGGCAAACATGCTAGCTGGCAAAAGTATTTAAATCACCCTGACTTAAGGAAGTTTTTATGAGAAAAGAGGTACACTCAGCATGTTTGTTAGGCCTTAAGTTTTCGACAAGATAATATCACGAGGATCCTTTTAAGATTTGCCAAAACTCCTCTCCTTCTGGCTCTACTTTTGTTGTCATTCATATAATTTCCTCCACCCAACTTTTTGTCCTTCCCCAGAATATCTCCTGTGTGGGAGGTGAGTGAAGGGGCTCTCAAGGCAGTCCCCTCCAATCGGCTGTGTCGTCTGGCTCAACCGCGGAACCCAGCAGTTGGCTGGCAGCAGGACCACCTACTACTTGCTCCTGTGAGTAACATACAACTCATTTCCTGAGAAACTGCTGAGTATATGGTAGATCACGAGGTAGCTGCACACCAACTGTGTTAGTAATGCCAGTCAGTTAGGGCAGTTAGGGCATTAAATACATCTTTTCAAAAAAGCTCTTTTGCACACTTCTTTTTTGGGGCAGGTGCGTCGGAAAAGTTAAAGTTTACCATGCGTAACCGAAGTGTGTGGGACTTAAACAAATAAATACATCTTAAAAGCTTTACTTTAACTTTCAGATATCTATATGCCTTAAAAACAAAAACTGCAACTTCAAATTTAAGGATAATCTCTATATCTTGAGCATTAACACATGGTGTTAACAGTATAAGTCAAAGTATATACAATAGGATAAGATAGACCTTATTGATCCCACACAGGGGAAATGGCTTTGTTCTCATAACTGTCATAATTTAGGATTTGCTGTTATCTATATTGCTGAACGACATTAGACAGCAGAGGGAGAAATTCCACTGAAAATGTGTTGTTTTAATTTACCCATTTGATTTAGTTTCATGTCTCAAAGCTCATGTCTGATACTGATGCTTTTTGTGTGTGTTTAATATAATATCATATAATTCATGGCCTAAAATATGATTGTAGTTGAGCAGAGGGACACAGACAGCCGTCGCCACTTCCCGAATTTGCCAGCTTGCCCAACCAAAAAGAAGAGTGTTACTAGAGGGTTCTGGCCCCAAATCTAAACCTGTACCCATGACCCACATACCCTGCAAAGCCTCTGCACACATAGAGCTACTTGCTAGTAAGTCTATTTTTGCATCATCCAATCTGATAAAATTGTGATTTACTGTGGCATTTTAAAAAATAGCATTTGACATGATTACTTTTATCTCCTCAGCCCCTAAGTTCGACCACCCCAAGTTTGAAGGAGAGCGCTCTGTGTGCTGGCCCGTGTCCAGAGCAGCAAGGAACTACGTAGCCAGCCCGAGACTTCATGAGCTGTCCAGTCCCAAAGAGAGGAAGGCTCTGTTTGAGGGATACAACCCTTACATTGTTAGCCGGGCAGCCCGGTCTGCTAGCCCATCGCCTCGGATACAACAGCTGTGTTTGCCTCTGCCTCGCAAATGTAGCTCAAACTACGATGGATTAGGTCAAATCCCCTGAGAAGTGTTAATGATTCTCCTTTTCCTTATTGTGATAAATATGTTCTAAAATTGTGACAAAGTCCTCTTATTTGCTCAGTTCCACAAATATAAACATGGGATGAACAGTACAGCTGCAGCCTGTATGGATTTACTTAAAAACTACAATCTCTAGTTCTGCATCCTCTAAGGATAAAGCTGAACGGGTTGGAATAGCACTGGTTTTGGGGCATCAATCAAAAATTTGTTAAGTGCCACGAATGAATGCATTACACAAACACACACACACACACACACACACACGCACACAAACACACATTTATCCGTGTATCGTATAACGCATTTTAATATCCAATGTGCAGTGCTATTACAAAATTATTAAAAAGACAACTTGCCTAATTGCAGGAAATCATAGATCATGAAAATTGATACAAACCCCAGTTAAAATTGCTTTGAGACATCCTGCAGCACATATCTTTCACTTCTCAATTGTTCTCATTGTTTCAGGCAGAGAGGCAATGAGTCAGCTCTGCAGAGAAATGCTGAAATAATTAATAGGTTGCATTTTAATAGGCGAGATGAACCATAACATAAAAGGACAGTTAAACTCTTTGAAGATGGTTTTGGTAACATGAGCCTACATCCAGATTAGGTTTATCAATGAGTGAATCTCATTTGAGATTTTGTCTAAAGTGTATACAGTGGAACCCAGCATTGAAAGTAGAGAAACCTACTTCCTTATTTTACAGATTGTATTCTCATTGTTTACTTCTTTTAATATCTTGTGGATTAAATAATCGTGGAATTCAATTCGTCATTTCGGACTTCCGTGGAAAGACTTCCACGCTCGTTCAGGGGACCCCGAACCCCAGTTTTGGCACCGGCACTGACAAACAACGGGGCGGAACAGATGCTTTCCTACAAGCTGACAGGCTGTTGCTCTTGCATAATCGCTGCTGATGGACTCCGTGAGACGCGCGTGCTGTCCGAAGTCAGCGGTAAGTGGACGAGATTTTGGCTCAGACCCTTCCCAGTCATGGATTTCATTTGTCTCTCGTGTCTTTTAACATCACCGTAATTCTGCGACAAATGCATTTAACTCTTCAGCAAGATGGCAAAGAACCTGAATAGTTTCACTTAAAAGATCTTAGGGCTTAGATAATTAATGGCATGTAGCTATACTTTAAAATAAAGGTATTCAAGTTTAATGACGTTTATTTGTGTGTGGCGATTATTTTTTCAAGCAATTTCAAAGCAAAGGTTTGCTGGTTCACGCTTCTAAAAGGTGAAGACTTTTTTTATTTTTTTATATCCGTGCAAATGAAATATAATTGTTCATGGACAGCTGGTCGAGAGACGTTTGAAGACATCTTGGAATCAAGGAGCTTGTAAAGGGCATGTTCACCATTTTTGAAGACTAAACAATATTGATTTATTGCAAAAACTGAAAACGTGTTGCCCCAATTGTAATTATTGTAAGTTGAAAAGACCATGGACAAATACTGAGCAGTCAGTTAATTAGGCCCACCGTGCCAGTCTAGTGCAGTTTAAACCATCTGTCCTGCAGACAGTCAGTGGTGAAAAGTAACCTAAAACTTAGTTACTTTATTTTCTGTCGACTTAAGGATTTTATAAAATGATGTAAACGTCATCTCGACCAGCTGCAACATTAAAACATTTGTAATATATTTTAATAATAATCAAATGATATGATGAAGAGGTCATTCTGCTGTGAGTGTTTTGTATTTCTACTTGTCAAATTATGAATATAGGATACATATTTGTAAAGATTATGTCCAGTTTTGTGGACACTGGGTCTAAGAGTGTTAATTCAACTCTCATTAATTATTGCTTATAACTGCTAAATAGGGGGACTTAAAGTGAAGTACAATGCCACCCCAACCAACAGCCCCAAAATAAGTGGAATAGTGGAAAAAAACAGCTCTCAGTGAGTGTTATATTCTGTACAAAGGTGGGATTTTTTTGCAGAGCTTTTAATTTAGATTTAACAGGTGTACCTGATAATATAACTGTTCCTCATTTGTTCCTGATTTCCTGATCTGGGGCTGGTCCCTCTTGTAGCACCAATATGATGACTGAGCTCTTACACGCAGGCAGGGTACAAAATTAGCACCTTCCAACAGCCAAATGTACAATGTGGAAGTGGCTGGTAGATTTGCTTCACTCATCAGCTCAAAAAACAACAATGGCATGGCCTATTGAGTGGCTGGTAAAAGTTGAACATTCACTAGCCATTTGCCTGGTGGACCAAAAAGTTGATTTTGCACCCAGGTGAGGTTGACATACTGTCAATGGTAAATGAGTCAGACCTGACCTTCTGTCTTTGTTTTGATTAAAGAACCCAAGACATTTCCACCCTTAAACCCAACACACCAACTTCAAACTGCTTTTCATATTGTGTGACACACTTTCTATGTGGCAATTGAAAAATGTAGTGAAAGTTGTTTTACTATGTTTTTCTTCTTGTTTAGCTGTTCAGTGTGACTCGTAGTGTGATGGGGGAAAGGGAGTGAGCCAGGCTGCACTGCCAGGAGAGACCTGTTGGTGTTATGGAGCGGAGCTCGGCCGTGGTGTGGACCTGCCTGCTGGGGGTCGGACTCACCCTGGGTAACATCCTTTCCTTTTTATAATCCAGAATAGACTGATTTAGTTAGACCCAGTGTCATGGCGTGCTGATATTTGTTTGAGTGTCATGGCTAGAGAGTAAAAATCCTGATTGGACAGCGATGATGATTTGCTATGTAAATCAGATCATGTCACCAAGCAGGAAGTACGTTATTACCACAACAAATCCTAGTGTGACTTAACTGGTTTGACAGTTACAATGTATCAATAGGTCTGATACTTATTATCTACTTGTGTATTTGGTTCTGACAGACAATGCGTCAGGAAGTCTGGTAAATAGAAACTTGACAGTTATCAGTTATTGTCTCAAACACAACTCATAAGTGCCGTTTCGAAGAGACGGTGAAATATTGTGAGGCAAAATTAGCAACTCATCAAAAAAAAATATGAAATTGGTAAATAATAGTGAAGATTGACCACCATGAACAAACTCTGTATTGTGACACTAAAGTTACCTCAACTAAACTGGAAATGTTTCTCCAACAAAAAATGGTGCCAACATATGTATTAAAAAGTATGTAGGTAAGTATTAATCTACCGGTGTGTGAGAGAAAGTATGAGCATGATGATCATCCCCACACATACTGTACCTAGGTGCACGCTGAGCCAGTTGTGAAAGTTAGATTGAGGAAAACTTCCTGTACAGTCTTGTCTGAGCTTCTGTTTAGACCTCAGGCCAAATAGCAACTGAAGCACATTCATAAATATCTGACAGAAGATAAATTATGTGAAAAAGTCAGGCACTTTAAAATACCTGGCAGGTGACTGGAGGAACCATCTACTACATCCGCCACGGTTGTTTTGAATGATCAGTCGCGGCCGTCACACACACCTAAACCAAGCTGTCTGTGGCTCCTCGCCATACACTGATTGGTTCTGCCGTTAATGGTTGAATTGGACTGAGATAATTATTTTAAGGTTTGTTTCAATAAGTTTGGCAAGGCAGATTTAATTGCTGATGTTTGGCAACAGTTTGCTCGTGGAACAGATTCACCTACAGCTAATCTATCCCACGTTCCTCTTTTTTTCTTTCATTAAATCTACCTCCAATTTCTTTCATTTCCTAAAAGCATGCTCTGCTTGATGCTGTTTTTCTAAACCACTGCTTGTGCATTTAATACAATATACTAAAAACTTTATGACAAACCAAAATCTCCAAACATCCTGGAGGATTTTCTGCATCTGCCTCCCCATGCTGTTAACTCCAGCCTCTCTCCATCTTCAGCCTTGCCTCCAGGCTGCCCTTTTAACTCCTCCAATGCTGACCCCCGACTCCCTCAGCTGATTGGCTGTGTGTTCCTGCATCGAGAGAACGTCACCTGCCGCTGGAAGGCTGGAGACACCCCAACGACAGACTACACTCTGCAAGTTCATTTGATGTTAGCGTGAGGAAAAACATTTCTTTAATATGTTAAGTCTGTGAAAGTCTGTGAAACTGTGGACACAGTATTTTACTCCATGCATTTTCCATGCAGATTGATCTAATATACTGTATGTATGTATGTATGTATGTATGTATTTATGTATGTATGTATGTATGTATGTATGTATGTATGTATACATGTATGCCTTATGTTGAATTCTTTAAACAGCAGGTACTCTTGTCCAAGACAAATTTCCCAATCTTTTTCATACTGAAAAAAAATACCTTTTTATTCATGTAGTCAATGTTTGACTTTGATTTAGTAACAATAGTGTTTTCCTTCAACCTGAATGATATTCAGATACATTTACAGATGGGTGACAAATTAAAGGGAAAAACAATGTAAAGTGTCTTTTAAGGCCACCACAAACCTCCATAACAGCTGTAGTGTTCCATGTCACATATTCTCCAAGTATTTGGTACTCTTAGGGATGAACACCATTCTTCAAAGATATTATAGTATTTTAAGTGTTTTTGGAGTTAGAGCTGTTGTCAAACCCTTAAGTAGGTCTTCAACTGGGATATGGTGTCTGTGAAGGCCATAGCATATGATCATTTTCATACTCATCACCCATTCAGTCTGCCATTGTGCCCTGTGTAGCAACATTTGCATCTTTTGTTTCTCCACACAATTATTCCATTAATTTTCTTTAAAGGACAAGACTAGTGTTGTTCTTTAATTTCCATATTGTTAACAAATCGCGTGAATAGGCCAACACCTTTAATGTGTCCGTCACTCATTACTTTTGGACTTCTCTGCTGGATCTGTGGCCAAAAGCCCATTTGTCTCTACTGATGTCATAAATATTTTAAAGACATGTCACAAATAGTTTCACTTTTGCAAAAGGCTCAGTAATTCTCTAAAACAGCTGGGTGCTGTAGTGTTAAGCAAACGTTACTTTGTTGGCTTTGAGAAGCCAACATGGCTGCTCTGAGCATCAACAGTAGTGAGAGATGTAGGAACATAGTGTTTATCAGCACTTCTGTCTTATTTGTGTCTCATTAAATAAGTCAGACACACAGTAATGTCCATCTTCAATCTGTTTACATGTTGCTAGAGTGTTTGTATGTGCAAAATACCACATAATGCATTGTTATTAACTGGTATTGCTAACCTGCCTAGAGGTTAAATATAATGGATAAATATTAAATATTTTGTTTTTCTGACTTGTTCCTGGAACACTGTCAACTTGGGTATGATGTCTTTCCCGGGTTCCAAGCTCCAGCCTCCTGTGGAACCTGTGTGGAATGAAACCAAATCAATTCCAGTCGTAGTAGTTGGACATCAATGGAGCTTTATATCACATAGCAATAAGATGTATCAGGCTTTGGCAACACAAGCATTACTTGTTGATATTAAAAACAATGTAGAATAATATTAACCTTATCCTTTAATTTGTCACCTGCCTATCCCTTACATAGTCCTTTTAGTGTGTTTAAAATTTGTGCGACCAATCATTTCGTAGGAGTTTGTCTAACAAGTGCTCAAAGGGTAACTACTGTTTTTTTTCAACCTGGACCCTATTTTCCTATGTTTTTGTGTGTAGGTGACAGCAATCTTTAAAGAAATACTATGTAACTTTTTGTACCTTAAAATAATGTTTCCAAAACCGTTTCAGTGGTTCAGTAACTCATAACAGGGTAAACAGCAGTTCTGCATTCACTTTGCGGCTTACTACCGGCCATAACGGCACCATGCAAGTTTACCAGATTGGATAGCGGATTTGTACCTATGAGACATAATGGGATAATTATGCTTCCACGCTGTCGGGGCACCGAAGCGGGAAAAGTTACATCATATTGCTTTAAAGATTCAATTGTGTTTTAAGCCCCCAACGTTGTTGACTTCAAGGCACCTAACCCTAATCTTAACCCTAACCCTAACCATTGCCTAATCCTGCCTGGAAGGCGATGTTGGGGGCTTAAATCACCAAATACCTCTTTAAAGTTGGTCCAGTATTGAGCGTGAACGCTGTATCTGGCAGCCACAGTCTGGGCTGCAATGTAACCCTGTGGGGCAAATGTGCATCGTCAATTTGGTCCACTATAAGTGCTTTATTTTGCCACTGAAAGGCTTAGATTATTATTTTAAGTGTCTGACAACAATATGGAAAGGATCACAAATCCAGGCATTTTTAAAATCTCATTAAGACCTTTCTGTTTAACCAGAAATAACTCTGAAGTTGTTAGCGCTAAGCCTATCAGACTCCATTTAAAAAAACAATACTTTTAGCGTGTAGCCAACATATTTTCACATGTACTATCGAAACCAAAATTAGAGTTGTGATTGTTGGAAAAGTGGAAAGACAACCCAAAGCGGCTTTTTATAGCTTTATTTTGTTTCTGTCAACTTTGAATGAGATGTATTTTATAATGCTAAAAATACTTTTTATTTACATGGAGCTTTAGCTTTAGCAAACGCAATTTCATTTGAAAAAAAGGATCTTTCTCTTTATCAGAAAGGTCAACCTCCTCAGAAATCTTTTCCATAATGTTGTCAGACACTTGGAATAGTAATCTGAGTCTGTCAATGGAAAAACAAGCCATTTTTGTGAATGTAAACACAAACTGGACAATTGCCCTATTAACTTACATTGTAGCTTGCTTTTGTGCTGCAGACTGCAGCGATCTTGCATAATACTGGACCAATTTCAAAGATTGTTGTTCCCATAATCAGTCACCTAGACACAGAAACATAGGAAAATACACAGGTTGGAAAAAAAACAGTAGTTGCTTTTTAATCAATTATTGTTAAGTTTACGCATTAGCGGATACAGTTCCCAGAGAGGGGGACAAACCGTTTTTATTTACTCTTTTTATGATTGTACCATCCAACTTGAAAACAGCTTCCATTGTACATGTCTGCAGCCTGTGAAGTTCAGACTTTCTGTAGAGCTGAAATAAGCATAGCAACTGAGTGGTTGGTAATCAGGAAACAGACAGTCTGATAGTGTCAGATGTAGGCCTACCTTTGATATCTGATATCATATGTTCAGTTATCTTACACTTGAAAGGCTGAGCCTTTTCACATATTTCTTCTGATTGCTTGGTAATATTCCTATATATATATATATATTCCTGTATACCCTAAACACCTAACCTTTTTCTGCACTTGGGATGGTTTATTTCAAAATCTGTTGTGATAAAAGTTATTTTATCTCAAGAGAACATGCAGTTTTCATTTTAACATACTGCTCGCTAGCCATTGTGTGTTCCAGGCTACAGAGCAGCTTCTTTCATCAGGCTGTAAGAGTGCTCATCTCATCCTTCGTACTTCCCCATAAAACAATTTCTTTTGGAAGAAAGTTCTATAATTTGCATTTTGTTTGGCAAGCCTGTACTGTAGAATAAAAATAAGTAACGTTAAATCTTGAACTGTTTATCAGTGTTTATGACAGATTTTAAATTAAGCGGTCAAACTGGAAAGCCATATCCCCCGTCATCTATCGCAAACCGTTTTTGCATCTTTGCAAGTTTCTGCCAGCATTTTTGGATGATAATAATTTTTGCACGCTTTGACTTTGTAATCAACTTTGAATCTCCCATTCGTGTTGAACAGTGGGTTTGATCCATTTAGATGATAAAAGTCCCACATTTTCCACCTCTCGAGCGTTGGGTATGTTAGGTAATATTATAGTCTGCTCTTTATTTGTGCACAAAATTAGTTGTGACATTACCTTTCAAAAGGAGATGAGATAGCAGATATTTCTGCACAGCATGAAATAACAGTATAACAGTTTTGTGATGTGGTTACGATTTCGTGTGTGGCAGCCCATGCAAATGTGAAATGTGAAAACTCATCTGAAACATGCGTGACAGAGTATGGCTTTTTTTGGTTCTTGTGGTTTTATACCTGGTGTGTGTTATGTCTGCTTGTTGACTTAGTGCCTCAGATAAACGTTGTTTTTTACATCTGTGCATGTTTTTTTCTCTGTTTATGTGTATTTGGGGGTGCACAGACACAAAAAACAACACACGTTCACATGCACTACGTCTGACACCAGCTGCACGGCGAAGTTGGACGGCACACTCGTGAACGTCTGCTTTTGCATCACCGTCACAGCACACGGTCACAACGAGAACATAACGTCACATCCTCGGTGTCAGTCTGGTCGGACTGAAGGTGAGGCTTCCCCTACTCGCATTCTTATTATTCCTCTATTACTTCTTTCTCAATCTTCCCTCCCCGTCTTTCTCAGTGATGTTGTCTCCAGTGACGTTGAAGAGCAGCCAGTCAGTCAGTGGGAGACCTCGGTGTCTGGCTGTCACCTGGAGCTACATCTTGTCTGAATTTCCTTTGGCTGACTCTGAAATCAAAGCTGGAAACCTGAAATCGCAATTGGAATTCACAGCACAGGGACAGGTCTGCCACTCCCAATTACGCCCAAACATAAAACCACACACTGTATAACAACATATCAAAACATCCCACATCAAGCTGCCAGCATTATTAAAATGCTTCATGTAGCACCTTTGAGTTAATCCTCATTCTATTGGTTCATCCTATACAGTTCAATGCTCAGGTGGAAACTGTTGATGTGAGAAACACCAGCTTCTTGGTTTGTCTCTTCCGGCCTGACACTTTATACACTGTCAGGCTTCGTCACCGCTACATGGGCCCAGAGAGTCCCTGGAGCCCGTGGAGCAATGCCTGCCAGGGAAGGACAGGAGAGGACGGTGAGAGGAAACAGAGTTGACCAACTTGTTTTTTGTGTTTGTTGAAACTCTCAATCACTGTTTTCCTACTTAATACTGAAACCAATGCTGGCTATTACAGTTAAATGTTTTTTTCAGGGAAAGCCTAGGGTGTTTTAACAATAGTCAAGAGTAATGCTTGCAGCTCTAAGAGGCTAAACTAACACACAGGGGTGCTTTGAGTTAAAACTCAGCATGACATCATCCCTGGAAAAGTAAAATAATTTGACCTGCTGGTGGCTCTAGAGGAATTTGTCACACATTCACTGAAATGTCTTTACCTTAAAGTAGGCAGAATGTTTTTCTGTTTTTTTACTGCTGGCAAAAGCTTACATTCCACCCCCCTTTGTCATTGTATTCCCTTAACACATTCTGCTGTATCTCCCTCAAATGATCTTTTAAATATTTCCTCCCTCCTTCCATTTACCAGCTCCATCTGCAGCACCAGCCTTCTGGAGGCGAGTGAAACAGACAGACAAAAATGGTTGGAGGTTCATCACACTGCTCTGGAAGGTGTGTGTGTGTGCGTGCGTGTGTGCATGCGTGCGTGCTTGTGTGCGTGCGTGCATTTGCGTCATGAGTGACTCCATTCATAACTTTGAGCTTAAGAGTTTTATGGTTTAATAACTTTTGATCTGATTAGTTTTTAATCACCATCATCTCAATGACTATCCAATATTTGTTTTTATGTCTCTCTGAAACTATTCATTTATCATGTCATAGTCTGATTGAAGTTGAACTGAAAAATAAACTGAGATAGCTGGAGAAAGAGAGAATTTAATTTCATACAATCTTACATAAGGGGATATTCTAATGTAGACATCTCTCTCACAGCAGCTCACTTTTCCTCCTCCCTTTCTGTTTCTATGGTTTTCAGCCCTTGCCTCGTTTTCTATCCAATGGCAGAGTCCTCTTCTTCAATGTGACTTGTCAAACAGAAAGCGCTCAGGTCCTTATTGATTATGGAAGCTGCAGAGAATTGCACCACACAAATACATCCTGTAGCCTGCTCTTGCCTCCTGGACAATGGTCCTGTGCTTTGACGGCTTCCAACTCCGCAGGGACCTCGCCAGAAGCCCGGATATGGCTCCGGGGGGCTTCTGACACAGGTAGGGTCTCACTTGAATTCCTCCATGGATTATGACATCAATGTTTGAGTGAAGTGTTGTTCCAGTTTCAGTGCTCTTTTGCATCGATTATTCAAGTCTTCAAGGAACAATACTGGGTGGATGAATAATTTTGAAGAAATACTGAAATCAGAATATTCAACTTCTCTTATCAGGCATTTGTTTTTACTGTACAAATCCCTTGCTTACAAACTTGTCCCTTCTCTCCCTTCAGAGCCGCCAGCCCCGAGGTCAATGACTGCAAAGCCACTGGGTGACAGTGGCTTGGATGTTCGCTGGACAGCTCCAGTTAATTGGTCAACGAGCGGCTTTGTGGTGGAGTGGTTTGCTGTCAAAGAGAGAAACAGCAGCATCCTACACTGGGAAAGGCTGAATAGTTCCTGTACAGCACTGGTCATCACAGGTAATCCAACAACAACACACAGCTTAATGTGTAAAATATTGTCTGCCAATTTAGAAATTAGGATGAACATAGTCATGAAACATATTTTTTTGTAATTCAAAAAGTACACTTACCAATACACGTTTTCACTTTCATCTTTTAGAGGGAATAAAGCCAATGGAGCGTTATGCTGTTTCTGTCAGAGCGCTGTATGGTCAACGAGGGGCAGGGCGGAACACAACGGTTCACATGTATACACGCCAAGGAGGTATGTAATCTGCATGCCACAATATGTCATGTCTCATGCCGAGCTGTCAAAATAGATTCAGACCAGGACATACCCACTGAAGGTGTGGGTAGGTAAATGTCGGATACACAGGTCACAGATTATTCTTCTCTTTAATTACTCTGTGTTTTCCTGACAAAGCTGGGGACTGTAGTTTTGGGCAAACATTCAAACAGCAGAACATTTTTGGTGGACTACTTGTTGCCGCTGATGAACACATTTGATCATATTCACAGCAGCAGAATGGCAGTCAAAATAAAATAAACTATAGTGCCCATGTTCATCATGATGAAGTAACACGTTACCCAGAGCAACTAATCGTTTTTGGACAACAATGGACGTCTGTTACACAGAAACATAAGGGTTATACTTGTTTGTATCATCATCAATGTAATGTTGTTTTTTAGTCTTTTCTTTGTCATTAAGAAGTAAATAGGACTTAGTATCAGTAACCTAGACTATTTTCTCTGGGTCCTTGTATTTTCGAGTATAGGACAATGTTTTCTTCTCCTGTGCAGCAGCTTGAAGTTCTTTATATGTAGACTTGATGAATGGTAGTCCATTCTAAATGGATCAATCGATTGTAGCTTGTGGGTCCAAAATAAAAGCTGATTACTTTATGTTGTACTTTGTGTGATTAGATGATAATGAGGTGAATCTATTTCTGCCAAACATCTGTCTTTACTTCTAATGGGGTTGTCTCAGTCATGGATACTAAGATTCGATAAACAAAATCTGCCGAATGTCTAATCTGGCGACAGATGCAGAAAACAAAAATAAGCACAACACGGTGGAAATCAATTCCAGCTGCTGTTTTTATTTAAATTTGGTTGATTTACACCTCTGCTGGTATGCAGATAAAGTCATGACGGTGATCCAGACCTTGTTTGTGAGAAAACAATATACATTTTTGACAGAGAAAATTAGATCTCCTTAGCTTGTCGAAGCAACAAGTGAGATCAGTTGTTGAGAAATACCGATGGAGATCCAGCCTCTGTCTCCCACCATGTCCTGTGGTTGATCTTCATCACCCTCCCTGCTCTAATATAGCGCCCTCAGCTGGTCCTAAAGTGGCGGTGCAGCAGATCTCTGGCAGCAGAGTGGAGCTGACCTGGAGTCCTGTACCTGTGGAGCTGCTTCATGGTTTCATCCGCAATTACACCATCTACTCCACAACAGCCAACCAACCAGCCAGGAGTGAGTGAAACACACACAATATGTAACTTTCTGCCGCTAGGGGTCTCAACCAAAACAATGGGATGTGAACACAGACTTTTGATGACGTTGGTTAAGTTGCATGGAATTATGGGAGTTGTAGTCTTTATTGTTAAACCCCATCGCTGGTTAGAATGCAGTCAAGTTTATTCAGTTACGTTTAGTAACATTTATTGATATCACTCTAATAAAATAGCTGCATTTCCTCCACTCTAATAAAATAGCTGCATTTCCTCCACTCTAATAAAATAGCTGCTTTTCCTCCAACATGATTACGCTTTTCTTGATTCGAGCTGTATTGGTAGCTGACCAGTTAGCTAGTGAGCCAGCAAGCTAACATTAGCCAGTAGCTAAAATCACACCATATATGTCACATATGCAGGGTGGGGATTGCTGGGGGAATCTCTGGGACGTTTAATGGCTGTTGTGGTGCAGCAGAACATTTCCAAGCAGCCCAGAATGGTCTCCCCCTTCACTCAGGCCTGAGGTGCTGAAGAGCAAAATAATATTTGACGATTTCTCCCCCCAGGAAATGTTTCGGATTTTAAAAGCTAAACACATCATTTTAGCGCAGTGTATGGGTGAGAGGGAGAAGTCTTTGAGGAAGAGGAGAGTAGTGTTTGATTTCACGGAATGGAGTTGCAATTGTTTAAAAATCCAATATTCAACATGGAAAACCCTTTTAAGTCTGTCGGTCATCCATATTCCTTGACACCTAAATTGTAGTTTTGTGAGAACGAATGTGTAGTGTGCTTCCTTTCTCACTACAAATGAGTTTAAAGATATATCATCCTTGATTGATCTGTGTATTGGAATGTGCGGCATTCAATACATAAACCTTACCTTAATCCTAAAATAAAACCTCTCCTATTTGCCTGATTAGTCTTAATCTCAATCTAACAGTCAATTCTCGCCTTCAAATGTATAAAAAGATACAAAACTTTGTCACAAAAACTTATTTCAACTACTCATTATTTTTAGTTATTTGTATTTTTTTCTTTGTTTACATCTTTATTATTCATCACCTCATCAAAATTATGTCCATGTTGTACCGTTTCTTGTTTAATCAGGAGTGACAGTGCCTGGACACACTCTCCGTTACTCTCTGGAGAATCTGTCACCTGGTAACTACGACATCTTCATGAAGGCCAGCACTGATGCTGGAGCCGGAGCAGCTGGGCCCATCGCTAATGTGCACATAGGTAATGACTGGACACACACACTCACACAAATCCATATATTCTACATCTTTAAACCTTACTTTGTGTGTGTGGGTGTGTGTGTGTGTGTGTGTGGGGTGTGTGTGTGTGTGTGTGTGTGTGTGTGTGTGTGTGTGTGTGTGTGTGTGTGAAGGCTCTGAGGAAATCTGGATAGTGATGTATGCCATCCTTCCTCTTATTGTGACTTTCCTGGTGCTGGTGCTGATGGCTTGCCTGGCACAGAATAAGATGTAAGATATCTGTGTTGCACCCATGAAACCACACACTAAATGACACAAACACCTACTTCTACCGTCTACTCAAAGTTCAGTGTCCTATTTTTACTGTTTTACCTTCTTTGCACATTATGAAATGTTTTCTCTTCTTCTTTTCATTCTGCAATCTTTATCCTAACAAATAACCTCGTAGGGTTAAACACAAGCTGTGTCAAGACATCCCTGATCCTTCCAATAGCAGCTTGGCCCACTGGATCCCAAAAGACACTTTGGAGGTAACCTTTTAAGCCATGAGCCCTCTCCTATATCAACTTTCTCCTAAATCCTGATATACTGTATTCCCAAACATTAGGAACTACCTATTCAACACCAAACTGAAGACAGAAACAGTTAGCAACTCGCTGGGGAGCACAGTGGAGCATACTGCAGCTAAAGAGACAGACAGACAGAACAGATATATACAGAAATAGAGAGAGAGAGAGAGAATTCTTATTTTTCTATTTATTTATTTGTATTCTTTTTTATATACAGTATATTATTGTTTCACCATACCCTTTGAAGGACATGCACAGAATTAGTTTAGCATCTAGAATTATATCATTATTATCCTGTTTACATGTATATCAGGTGATTTTACTCCTTGTTGTTGTTTATATGTATTGTGTGTGTGTGTAGTTTATAGTTTCTTCTTATACTTTGACAACACAGATGTATTTTTGTCATGCCAATAAAGAACATAACATTGAAACAGAGAGAGAGAGAGAGAGAGAGAGAGAGAGAGAGAGAGAGAGAGAGAGAGAGAGAGAGAGAGAGAGAGAGAGAGAGAGAGAGAGAGAGAGAGAGAGAGAGAGAGAGAGAGAGAGAGAGAGAGAGATTTGACATAGATATGTCAATGTTATGTTCACTTGTTGCCGAGAGTTGCCAAAAAAAATCAATTATTTCAGGTTTAAAGGGGGGAAGCGGAAAACTGTATGTTACTTAAAAAAATATCCTCAAACTAAATTTTACAATTTGTTTTTTGTTTTCCATCTCAGAGCATGAGGCATCCTCCATTGGCCGAGAAGACCGAAATCAAATACTCCAACGTTATTTTGCTTGGTGAAATAGAGCTGCTGAACGCCGACACAAATCAGGACATCAGCTATCAGAGTAATCTCCAAACATATTCCTCTCATCGCTACTGCCCGCTCCCAGTTTCAGGGGATCAGACACCTCAAGATACCAGAAAATCTGAGCAGTGCATCAGAAGTTTAAGCAGAGCCAAGAAGAGCTCCAACACTGATCTCTCATCCTGCTTCTCCATCTACTCCAATGTCCTCATCTCTCAGACGCTTAAATGTCCCCCTTCACCCCTCCCATCCCGTTCCAACCTCCCATCCAATGACTGGCAGCACAGCACTGTCAGTGTTAATGACAGTAAGCTCCAGCAAGGTGGAGACAGTGAGCCGTCCGTGTCTCTGCAGGGCAGGAGCACCACCAGCTTTGACTCACCTCTTTCTCAAACAGATGAACTGAAAACCTTCCGTCTTTTTCTGAAACAGCATCAAAGCACTGTCTCGTCTCATTCGTCGTGCATCCTGCTTTCTCACCCATCAGCTGAGGTCACATCACCCCAACACCCTTATTCTCAAAGCCTCTTTAACTTGTTACCTTCGCTGCAGCCCAACACCGTTACTCACCACAATGATACTTTCAATCCGTCGTTTTCACCTTTTCCTCGCTCTGTTTTTGTGGATTTGTCCTACTGTCCTGTGGAGTGTGATCCTTACATCTCCCCTCCTGTTTAATTTCATGCCAGGGAAATAAAAGTAAAAAAACTTGTTTTACAGTGTCCATAAAAAAATATGCACACCCCTTTTGACTTTTTATTAAAACTTTATTCATTTTCTTTTTGTAAGTCAGAAACACATATTAGGCATGTTTACAATTGAACATGTTTATAATTGTTCCAAATCTGTCTGATAAAAATATGACATAAGATTCTCTAAGATTTTGTAATGCTGAGCATCTTAATTTTCTTTTAAAGTAATAGTAAGACATTTTGGGTAAAACACTTATTTGCTTTCTTGCCAAGGGTTAAACTAATGAGCAGTATGCCTCTTTAGATATAGAATCTATCACCCTTTTTAATTACATCACAGAAGCCTGTTTTCGGCCAAGAAAAGAAAAGTTGGGAATGATAAAAAAAAGTAAATATCATATAAAAATGAAGACAGTAAGTCAAACTTGTCACATTTTAAAAGTCAACATTTTGATTAATGTCATTTAAGTGTTTTCACTTTCACACAATTTCTAACTTGATCTGTTTTTTGTTTTTTTTTTGTTTTCACATAAATAAGTTATAGCTGTCTTTTTAAAAAGTCATAAATTGTTCAACAGTTGCCAAAGACTTGAATCCCAAATCAATGAAGAAGTGAATATCATTTTTTGGCCCCTGTGGAAGTTAAACTCTTGAATCTGGCAATGTTAGTGAGGACTCTGCTGTTACAACACTGTTATACCATATGAGGTATTGGCGATGGGTTGTGCCATCCATTTCATTTCCCTTTGATAGCTCATATCCAGAAGGCGAAGCAGGGAAAGTAGAGAGAGAAAGTGGGGATTTTCCCTCCAATCCCCAGCCAGGATTACGGGAAGTGAAATCCTTTGTGAGGCGGTTTTTAGTGCGCTGTTTGTTCGGAAAGACGCGCCCCCTGTGCGTAAAAAGGCAGGACAGACAGGACGCAGCGCGACGCTTCCTCTGCTCACCTGAAACAGCGCAGTTTACAGGCAGGCGGGCAGGTACGCAGAGGAGCGGAGCCGGAAGAACGAGCAGGTCGACTTGTCCTCCTAGTATTATTTTTTGTTGCCAATTATACTCCAGGCTTTTCTTACATTACAACTCTGCCCCCTGCTTCTCCTTTTTAAACGCGAATTATTATTTATTGTGTATTAAGTGACGCGGCATCGGAGGAAACATGACAGAGCACAGAAAGAAGCTGATTCTGATCGTAGTGGATATTCTTTGTGTCTTTGTTGGTGAGTGACTACCCTCGTTCTCCCCTCCTGACGATATGGCTGAAAATAAATAAGTTTCAGGCTGTACATGTGTTCGTCTGGTGTGCGTATAAGTGTGATCTATCTGCGCCTGATTTAGAAAAAAAGACAAACTATAATAAAAAAAAACACAGCTTTTATTGAAAAGTTTTTACGCATGACTCACGGGATTGCCCAACGCACACATGATTTATAGATCTATTACAGATAGGCCACTCCACTTGTTGCTTTGTGGCTTTCTGCAAGGTCAGAAGAAGTTACTGAGTCCTGTTTAAAAGGTAACCTGCACAATTTTCTGTTGCAAAAAAGGAGAGAATAGAAGTATGAATTGGAAGTGAGTGTACAATCTGCAGTGCAAGGCATCAGTGGTCTCGATCTTGTTCAAACAGGTCAAACTGAGTGTTTCACAACAGTGAGTAAAAATGCTGCCGTTGGTCTCTGGCTGTCACTTTACTGACTTCTCTGAAATGTTTGGGGTTGATATAGGGCACATCCTATCTTACCTCACTAAACTCACTATCTGGACTTCAAAGTGCTGAACTGATGATGCACTCACAATCTGAATTTGTATTCACTGCCCATTAGGTTGTCTTAGGTGTGTGGAAGTACCAAAAAGTGCAGTTTGGCTGTGTGTGCATCTTCATCTGTCTCTTTTGTGTCTTTGATAAATCGTTTCCAAGCTCTGTGAATGGAAACTTTTTCTGCTCTTTTCTTCCTAACTGCACCATGCCCCCCC
>NC_045752.1:4193726-4200669 GCF_008692095.1 Etheostoma spectabile
CCCTTACATTAGGAGGAAGAGTAGGTGTGTGTGTGTGTGTGTGTGTGTGAGTCCCAACACCTTTGTGGGGCCAAAATGCTAGACCACCACAAGTGGTTTTAGGCTTAGAATTTGGTAGGGGTTAAGGTTAGACATTTAGTTGTGATAGTTAGGGTAAGGGACTAAGGACTGATTTATGTCAATGACGGGTCCCCACAAAGATAGTGCCACAAACCTGTGTGTGTGTCCCCAAACGGCTTGTTGGGACTTGCTTCTGCACTCCAGAGACAACACAAAAGGCCATGAACAGAATTGACATCTTCAAGCTGTTTGTGTTACATCTGCTTCCATCTCTGACACCATGAGGCTGATAGAGGTTGTAGTTGAGATGAAGAAAGAAGGGAGGGTGCCATAAATGTCCCATTCCCACTGAGCGTTTTTCTTTCTTTTGATGTTTAGATTAGATGACATTTAGATGTTCATGTGCACACCTAACAACAAGTTCATTGTCAATGCCCTGGGTGTCCATTTAGAAATAAAAAGGGGTAGTTTGGATTTTTGGAAGTGGGGTTGTATGATGTACTTATCCAATGTCAGTGTGTGACATACTGTAGGTTGTTGTTGTCACACCCCCAGTTTGGAGAATGCCTCGCAGAACACAGGAGTTGCTAGTCTACCGTTACATTGATAGGTTAGTTTGTTTGTGTTATTGTGTGACTTTTGTGACTCCAAATTAACCCTTCTAAAACACCAAAGTCATACAGTAACACAGACAAACTAACCGATCGACGAAGTGGTAAACCAGTAACTCCTGTGTTCTTCGTAAAATCACGGAGGAGTCTGGAGTATTTGAAGAGCATCAATGGATGTAAAGGTGTCAGTTCCCGCCGGGAAAAAGCTGCTGGGTATCCTGCTCTGCCTTTGAGAAATGAAAGCCCAGATGGGCCGATCTGGAATCTTGTGAGGTCATAAGGGGCAAGGTTACCTCTCCTTTCTCTGCTTTGTGCACCCAGAGAATTTGCCCCCCCCATGAGAGAGAGACATCATGACTTTCAAACGAGCAAAGTGGCAGTTGGTTAAGGCTACACCCCCAGCCTCCACCTTGCCCCCGTCTTTCTTCCTCAAAAGCTACACACTAAGAAAAGCTCATTGTGGGACTGGCTCTAGGGGCTGTAATTCTGCACCAAGGCTGAATTTTGGGAAAGAGACTTCAGATATGGTATTAGGGGACCACTAAGGTCTATATAAAAGCATCCAAAGAGAACCAGAGATGTGATAAATAACGACTCGTCAACTAAAGATTTCTCAGTCAACAGTTTCTTTGGCTGACTAAGCTTATACAGTCCAAACCCCAAAGATCAGGTTACCATGATTTACACACAAAAGTAACAAATCTTAAAACTACTTTTTTAAAAACCTATTTAACAATAATACAAAAATTATGTATTAGTATTGTGATATCAGATTAATGTGGTTTATTTCCCAGCTCTAGTGTCATTCTTATCAGAAGATGTTACTGCTTTGGCTGCATGTGTTTTCATAAGGTTTACCATAATGGGCCAATTTTGCTGTACAAAGTGGGGTGTGTGTGTGTGTGTGTGTGTGTGTGTGTGTGTGTGTGTGTGTGTGTGTGTGTGTGTGTGTTTTGTGATTTGCTGTGTGATTTGCTGTGTTTTATTACTCCCTCTTCCTCTGGACAGTCGAACCTCCATCCTGCCATTATTTGTTATCACCGCACACAGATACAACAAAATTTGCAAGTGCGTACACACATTACTGCACATCCAGATCTCACTTTGACACATGCAGATGCCACCCAACAGAATGTCTGTTGTTACACTATCAGTTTGTGAAATTTAGGTTATAGTTACATTTCAATTTTATCAAGATTACAATGAGAACAGGCTGCTCTGTTCATTCTTTTGTTTCACTTTTTCTCCAGTCTTTATCTTGTCTTTGTGTCTTACATGCAGTGTGTCTCAATACCACATTATACATATTTCTCACATGTAACATTAATGTTTTAAAGGAATAGTTTGACATTTGGGTAAATGAGCTCATTTGCTTTTTTTTGGTGTGAGTTAGATGAGATGGAGACAACTCTCATGTCTGTAAGCTAAAGGCCATTTTATGGTTCTGCGTAGAATAGACGGAGTACCCCCACGGACCCCTCTGCGTCTACGGAATCTACGCCATAGCCTGACGTGCACCTCTCGAAAAATGTAACTACACGTCGCTGCCACGCACGTCGCTCAGCCGTGGTTTGGTAGCGTTGCACTCCCCCGACACATTTCCTGGTTCTCCTTCTCCATAAACAACATGAAATCATGGAGAGGGTTAACTTTTCCTTCTACAGATTCCACGGTGGTCAGAAAAACACAGGGGAGACACATTGTTCTCTCACTATGCCTCTACAGTCACAACCTGCCCCCCCAAGACAATTGCCGCCACTTCATTTTCTCCCTCGCGCTATCACCCACTCCCCACACACACACACATCACACACACACACACACACACACACACACACACACACACACGCCGGCTCGAGGCACACACCAACGCACTATTAAACAAAGAGTTTGGGATTGATCCTCCGGAAACCACACACCCCCTAGCGTTCTGGCAGTGAAATGCACAAAGAAACACGTTGAACCCCGACTGGAGGAGAAACGACAGCTACGGCGTGGAGTTGACGCAGAACGATGAAGCGGCTTTAGAGCCAACAGCCGGTTAGCTCAACTTAGAATGAAGACTGGAAACGGGAGGAAATGGCTAACCTATAACCCTGTCTAAAAATGACAAAATCCTCCTATCAGCACCCCTAAATCTCACTAATGAACATGTTATATATTTTTTAAATTGTTTATTCTTTTTTTTACAAAAACCAAAATGTAAAAACCACATGGCTTTCCAGAGGGTTGTGATCTGGACTATGAGCTGGCAGCAGATAAGCAAGCATGAAGAACAGAAACGGTGAAATGGCTAGTCTGGCTCCCTGGCCAAAAAACAGCTCGGCACACATAAATGACCCAATAAGTGTTGTATTTACACTTTGATTTTTTTGTCCGTATTAAACCAAAGAGAAACAAGGTGTTAATGAGCTTTAGAGATGCTAGTAAGAACATTTTGCTACTTTCAGCGCCAAGCAAATTAGCCTTTTTACCAAAACGTCTAACTTTTCTAACCATCGCTATTCTGTTTTAGAAAAACGTTCTGTTCCCACAAAGCTGAACTTCCAAAAACTGTCTGAACTTTGACACTGTTTTCATGCTGTTTGTCTTAATTTGAATGCTGTTTGTACATCATGAGACACTGAAGAGCTGTTGTCTTTCCGGCTGCCTGTCGGCAAAATCGAGCCCAGCTGTTGCTGCACTTGAGGTCACTGGGATCATAGTTTTTCATAGTCTACTACTATTAATGACTCTGGTAATATAATGCTGATAGTAAATACATATATATATATGGATGCATAATAACATTTTGTCCTAGGTTTGGTGTCAGGAGCCAAACTTCTATTGTAGAGCTGTAGTCAGGAATATGGAAGGTGCAGGTCAGAAACCTCTTACATCTTAGAAGCATATACCAGTCATTGGGCTTTGATGACTCACTTCCACATATGTAAATACACAACTCAGATTAAATGTAATATCCTGAATTGGTAAGAAAATCTACAATGTAAAACATGGATCATTTACTGTCCTCTATTTGAGCGTTATTTATTTGTTTTCACCTAATATAGTGTACATTTTAACCAGTTTTCTAGATTATAAAATGACACAGCGAATGAGTCACTGACAACAGCTACTGTAGTTTGTCTCTGCTGAATGTCCTTTTTATGTGCCATTTTAACATTTTCCTAACTGACAACTGACTCCTTGCTGACAAGATTCTCCCCCCCAACTTTTTGATTGACACATGAGCGCGACCACACATGCACACAGTATCTGCTTCTGCCATATATGTGTCCAAGTCAAGTGGGAAGTGTTGACTTCTTCTCACTGACGTTCCTGTGTGAAATTGAAAGAGATGCTGAAGAGAAAGTGTGTGTGTGTGTGTGTGTGTGTGTGTGTGTGTGTGTGTGTGTGTGTGTGTGTGTGTGTGTGTGTGTGTGTGTGTGTGTGTGTGGGCTAGCGTCTTGTAAAACACATGTAGTTATTGTATAGTTAAATGCATTGTGTGCAGTGGTTTCAGAAGGTCTTTTTGGTACTGCGGTGGTTTCGTGTGAGAGAGGAACTGTTTTCTTTGATTAAAAGGTCGAAGTCCGTTTCTCATTGTTACTTTGCACACCTTAGTAAGATATAAGCTTCTGCAGGATTGATTGTTGAAATTAGAGACTGCTTGAACATAACGCAAACTAGAAGGTTATCAGGGAGAACACTGAAGACAATCACACAGTCCTTTTTTAAAGTTATATTAATTAAGGTGTTTAGAAATCTACCCGCATTAACGACAACGTGAAAGGTAATCACGCAATCCCCTTTCTCTGGTTTTTAACACATTGACACATGAGATTTACTGCTAACTAAAAACCCACAAACACATCAAAAATATAACCTCCTCCTTGGCAAAGGACTTCAGTATACCAAGAAAAAGTTTTTTTTCCTCCATTGTCATGTCAAACTTTCCCAGGAAAAATCCCCAGCCTCACAGGAAATGATGTGCTTTCTTCCCAACTTTTGATTTAATAGAAGATTAAAGCACCCAAAAATAAAGAACAATGATAGCCATTATAGATGGAACCGACAAAAAACAGAAACTAGGAAATGCATAGCTGAAATCCCAAAAGCAATGAGCACCAAAGATAAAGCCAAAATCAACAAAAGGAGTTAAATATTGGTTTTCTGAGCACCTCGGTGTGATGTGGAACATTAGTTGCGAATCCCCGTTAGCTAACAAACTGCTGATGCACACATCTTCACAGTCTGTTGAGATCCGAACCTCACCTACAACACTGTTACCTGGTTCTGTTTCCCATGAATGTCCTCAGTTATTCACATGACTCATCTTTATTGCTGAATAACAGGAACACTTCCCCCTTCCTGCTGGGTCAGAGGTCAAGGGGAAGTTGTACTTGTGTCTGATTCTAAATTCCATCATGTTTATTTTCTCAAAGTGGAATCGGGGGTGCGCTCTTGCCAGAAGAGATTGTGAAAGCGTAAAACAATACTTTCTCTTTTTCCCTTTTTTTTTTTTATCTCTCCTGTTGATGTTTTGTTACTGAAGACAAAACTCAGCAGAAACTTTGTGTGTGCGTGCCTATTTTGAAAAGGAGGTTTGAACTCATTTCTACATTGTTTGCAGCTGCAAAAGTTCATCGGGGAAAAGAAACTCAACAGCTACATGTAAAATGTCAGAGTAGGATGATACATGCTGTTACTAATACAGTCAACTAAAAACCTTTTTGTTTTTCAGTAGTACTCATATGCTTTACTGTATTAAAAGTACAGTACAATACAATAAACATACTGTCTCTGAAGGATAGAGGTCATAATGAAGAAGATAAGTCAAGAAAGAGTCTGCAATGATTGAGAATATTCTCTAAAACATATAATGCATTATGTCACATAGTCACTATAGACTCTTATTGTTTAAAATCTCCAACCTGCACAGGAACAAGTATCTAAACTAAATTGCATAGTCATAACTACTTAATGATAACCGAAAGTTCTGGGCAGAGAGAAAAGCTGAAATAATTGAATGTAACTCCCTTTTTAAAACCCAAAATCTCTGTTTATGTATAGATTAAACAAACAAGACACATAATGTATACAAGATGACAATGCAGGTGTTATCTTTCATTTGACCAGACAGAGCTGGTGTAGACGTTTTCCACTGCCTGCAGTCTTTCTAAGATAACCAAAACTTGAGTCTACAGACACTTTAAGTGGCATTAATCTTCTCATCTGGCTTTGGAAACAAAATCAAATAAACATATTCATCAAAATGTCAAACTGTTCCTTAAAGCCAGATCACTGAGTTAAAAATGTCATTTCCCATTAATGCCTCTCAGAATGTTTAGCTCTATTGTGTGTTCTTCAGAAAATGTGTTGCTAAAGCATGTACACCATTGATAAATACATTAAAACATACTAATACACAGTATGGGGGGGAAACATTTACTTATATAGAATATAATCCCTAAAGAAATACTCTGATCTAGAAAATTTCTTTCTCAACCTCTGCCCCCCCCCCCCCCCCAAGCCTGACCCAGCCCTGGGAGGGGAGGCCACCCCGCCAGTACAGGCCTATAAAAACATACCAGGCCTTCTGTAAAAATAGAGCAGATAAAAAAAACACCCAGATAATAGAAACTCTCCATGGGCTCAGCTCCCAGAGGCCGTTGGCGCATGTTTGATACAAATGGGACTTGACTGTCCACTCACATCTCCCCATCAGCTGGCAGTGTGTTTCCACCAGAGACTTGTGTCCAACAAGCAGCAGCCTCTTATCTAAATGTTATCCTTGCACCATACAGAACACACTGGTTGGGCCCCTCTTCAAAGAGAAGTTGAGAGCATGCTTGACCTGCTGGAATAATGAACTCCGAGATGGGAAAAGCAAAGAGGAGGCCTTTCTTTCATGAAGATAAATGATCCTAAATGAGGAAACTGCTTGTCATTAGTGACACTTAGTGGAACAAATCTTACATTCCACTTATTTAGTATTATTCATCATTCCCATTCTCACATCTCACTTTTTATTATTATTTTTATTTATTCATCATTCTCATTTCCCATTTCAGAACTGTTCATATGTTCATACTGTTCATATTGTAATATAATAACAAAATACTATTTATCCCAGTATCCTTTTGCACTATGCTCCACAATTAAAACAATTTTATTGAACTCTTCATTGCACTCATGCCTCTATTGTTTCTGTTCAGAGTATGTATATATTAGTGTGTACATTTCTGTTTTGGTTGTTTTGTATGTGTGAGCACAGTGTGAGCAACGATGCT
>NC_045752.1:4200679-4212019 GCF_008692095.1 Etheostoma spectabile
ATTCCTCGTATGTGTCCTCATGCCTGGCAAATAAAGCTGATTCTGATTCTGTTTAGACGTTGTTTGTGTTCTTCGGGCAGTGTGTAGGGGCCTAAACTAATGGTTGTGGCAGACTGGTGGTTGCTTAAAGAGACAGTTAATAGGAAATAACGACAACATGGCAACTGTAAAATGTTATGTTTCTGTAACAATGCCATTTAATATGGCCGCTTTTTGAATCAGACTGCATTAGATTGTGCAGGTGTTGCTTTACAGAGCTTCATAGGGAGTTTTAGCTCATTTTTTAGCTGTCTGGCCTGCAACTTTACTGTTCACTCTTACCACTCTCGTAGCGTTATTTTCAGCCGCAGCTGGCAGCTGTTTTCACATAAAAAGCATTAACTGTACACTACTGGCCCAGCACCAAATCTAAGTTTAAGAAGTGATTCCTTTTAACGCAAGAAAGCCCTCGCTTTTTATTTTGTGAGTGTGCTACCAGCTCTTTTCTTCCTTGATTATTCACACTTGTAGTGTTACTGACATGAATATTCCCGTCTGGAGTAGGAACTAGAGAACGGAGAACACGGACTGTAAAATTGAAGACAGGCTACCACTGTGTGTTTGACCCCGGACTTAATTCACAATCTTGAGACAGCCACATTTGTACACATGACATCATGTTGAAATTACCTTCCCAAAATGACCTGTCTGGAACGTGTTTTCCGTTTATGTGTTTATGTGTCTTCATCTGGTTTCATTTAGTCCTGCCTGTCACACACACTGGAGGAAGGAAACAATATGTCAGTGGACAGCCACTCTTTTGGCGTGGCCCAGTAAATATACCGTACAGCTCCCGTAAAACAGTCCTCGCTCTCATTCCGGAGTTCAGTGCAGAGCTCTTGAAAACAGGAACAAGTATTTAAGAGTTGTAGTCTGGAAGGCTCCTGACATCATCGCTGCAGTTTGGACTATTGTCACTGCTCAAATTTAAGAGACAGGTTTATGTGCTTCTGATGCTGCTGTGCAACTCTGAACTCCTGAGTCTCTTGTTTGCACTTGCAGAGAAACTGTCAAACCAAATTTAACAAGGACACACAAATTATTTGTCACTACAAACTTATAAATACATGCAGTTTTTTTTTAAAGAGAAATTTTCTGTCATGGGTGTGTTTTATGAGTGTGTGTCCCAGATGAATCCTCAGCTCCCATGCCCTTCGTTGTGTAAACAGTGCACTGATGTCAAAGGTCTCGGCTGTCCTGTCCCGTGTGTTTCCACTGTGACACAGCGTAGAGAGTGACCGCGGCCCGTAGAGGGGAAGTTGTTGCCACCGAGCTCGACCAATAACAAATTAATTTCCTTGGCAGCGTTGGCTCAAAGATGAAAGATTAGTCCATCAGTGTGTTCTTAGCTGTTTCCTGAGCTGCACCTCATTGTGTTGCAGCTGAAGGGTCGAAGCTGCTCTCAGGATGGACCTGCAGCTCTTAATTTAATACAGCCTGGCTCCCAAAGACTACAGTATCGCAATTTAAATGCCTGCGTTCACTTATAAAAGTTGCAATAGCTCAAGTCAAATACAAATAAAAAAGGCTGCACCTAATCACCTATATAATATTTTAGAAGGACCATTTTCAATGTACAACTTCTGCAACTAAGTACTGTACCAGCGGTTCCAAAACCTTTTAGGTCACACCACCCCTACATCCCAACCAGGTTGACCCCCCCCTCGCCCCCAAATCTCTACACCTTAAAAGACATAGCCAACACTCTACTGGGTGACCTACAAGTCGTCCCTGTTTATGACATTTTCATGTCTTTTTCAGGATGTACTCAACTATGACTTAAACATTTACTTAAGGAAGGTTTGATTAGGTCCTTGTATTATTTTAATTTGATACTTTCTTAATCAGTAGAGTGGATATTGTCTTCATTATACAGTCGTCTCTTCTTCCTCCAGCGGCTTTGCCCTCTGCCATCCTGACGCTGATGTTTAAACCGTACCAAAGAGGAATCTACTGTGATGATCAGAGCATCAGCTATCCGTACAGGAGAGACACCATCTCCCATGGAGTCATGGCTGCCGTCACCATTACCTGCTCCATTGTCATTGTGAGTCCTAACATTTCCTCTGTCTTACAAGTGTTGTCACATTCATGCATTCAAAAATCTGACACACAAGCTAACTTTTTGTTTCAGTACAAACCATTACCAAAAGAATGTTTTCCCATATTACCTGAAAACTTGTCTTTATGTCTCTTCTTCCACAGATCACCACGGGAGAGGCCTACCTTGTGCACACAAAGCGCCTGCACTCCAACTCCCAGTTCAATCAGTATTTGTCAGCTCTTTATAAGGTGGTGGGAACCTTCCTGTTTGGAGGAGCTGTCAGCCAATCACTTACTGACCTGGCCAAGTTCACTATAGGTCGTCCTCGTCCAAACTTCCTGGCCGTGTGCGCCCCGGTCAGCTGTAACGGATACATGCTCCAGATCAACTGCACCGGCTACCATCGCAATGTGACTGAATCCAGGTGGGATTATGAACCTTTTATTATGAAGTAAAGTTTGATACAGTGAAGGCAGAAACTTGGATTCAAGTTTGAGTTCAAGCTGATGCCTCACATTTGAATTGATGGCCAATTTAAGTCATTCAAATGAACTGCTTTCAACCCGGAAATAATATTTTCCCAATATGTTACCTTTGTATATTATATAGCCATGAGATGTGCAAGATATTGAAATATTTATTCTAGGAACCACATATCTATAAATACTCAGAGAGCAAGGTTTGGTTTGGAATTTGCTTCATTTGTCTGACTAGTTTGTCCCCCAAAATATAAAATGTGCAATTATATAAATCACATGAAAGTAGCAAATCCTCAAATTTGAGTAGCTGGAACCAGGAAACATCATGCCTTTTTGATTGACAAATTACTTAAATAAGGGTTTGCATGTTCTTCCTGTTTATTATTTCCATAAAATAGTCAAATTCATAAAATAGTTTGTGTTTATTTACTGGATCAATTATCGGAACTTATTCTCACTGATCCAGCTGAGCAATATCAACAGTTAGCATCAAGCCATTTGGAGATAATATCCGCAAAACACTCATCTACAGTGATGTGCTATGTAGAAAACGAACAAATCTTCACATTTACCAAGCAGCCTCAAGTTTTCAATTGCTGATTGTTCAGCATAAAAAAACATGGTATTTAATTTTTTCAGCATGGCTCAATTTATTATTAACTAAATCCTACTGGAACCCGTAATAAGGTTTATGGTAATGCAGTGGAATTCCATCAAATGTCCTTTTGGAATCAATTCAGAAGTGGTGTATTGGTTCTATCATAAATAGGTAATTCATTTCTTTGTACATACATTATCATGTTTATAAAAACCTCACTGGAACAAACTTGTTACATTTTTGTGCATGAATTGTATTTTCTTGCTGTGTTGCTCCTCAGGTTGTCGTTTTACTCCGGCCACTCGTCCTTTGGGATGTACTGCATGCTCTTTCTGTCGGTGAGTGTGTCGTCGTCGTTTGCTTGCGACTTTCTGTAGCTATGAAATGTCTATGAAGTGACTTATGACAGACTGATGAAGGGCCGATGGTTGGATTGAACAGATTCCATAATTGAATCCCTGTTATTGTTTAGGAGAGAGATACTTGTGAGATACCAGGTCTAACAGACTGAAAAGAAATCTTTATTTCCCAGGCCACCAAACTGCTTATGCTTATGCTTTATGTTTCCTGCTGTCACTTGATGTATTCATGTATTGTATTATGTTTTTTGTACCTCATTCCGTGTGCACACGTCTCTGTGTGTTCTATGTTTAAATAAATAAAGTTTAATTTATTACAAAGACATGACATTAACAGTTTTTAATGGACAGCATTGTTCTGTATCCTTTACAGTTTTGGTGTTCTTGCTGTTCAAGTTTAGGGCTTCTTTCAGGCTTTTTCTGCATTTATAATGAGTGTGTAAGGTGTGACCCTGACTTTTTGTCAGGAGTTTGCATGTTCTTCCAGACTTTCTTTGCTAGCACCAGCAATGACTGCTTTATTACTTTTTCAACATGCTATACTAACTTTTTTTATCACTCTTCTTGATAAACCACACTGACTTTTGTCAACAAACTATACTATGACATTTTTTATGTCTTTCTTTACCTCTTACTATACTATGACTTTTGTATGACTATTCAACATACATGTAATTTTACTTTTTTCAAAATACTCTACCATGACTTTTTATCACTTTTCCAACATGCTATACTATGACTTTTTTTTCAGAAAAAATAAGCTTTGTGTCAGGGCATAAAGCATATGACTATGACTTTTTAATCACTTTTTTTTGACATACTATGACGAAAACAACAAAAATAAGCTTTCTGTCAGGGCAGTTAGCTTAGAGAGATAAGAGCATGATTGAAAGACCGAAGGTTGAATCTTCAAATCTTATTTGTTTCCGACGAAATATGACGAAAATGTGAGCTTGCATATCGGGTTGCTTAGCTTAGCGTGATAAGAGAATGATTGGAAGACAGGAGGTTCCATGTTTAAATCCCAATGGAGGTCTTGAGGTCCAGTACACCAAGCGAATGAGACAAATATGTCAGTTAGCACTCTAATGATAAGAGAATGACTGGAAGAGCAATCCAATATGTTTCATCAAATCTTGAGGTCCAATATTCTAATTGAAAGGGACAAATATTGTGAAAATACATATTGTGTGTCAGGTTGGTTAGCTTGGGGAGATGAGCGCGTGATTGGAGGACAGAGGTTTGTTTGTGGGTTGGGTGTTCAAATCCTGTGCTGTTAGTAATAAGATGTACAGAGAATGCAAAAGGAAGAACATTCTGTTCCTCTCAGTCTCTACCCCAAGCTGTTGTTTTGTAGAGATAAATGCACTTTTCGACATATAATTTCTTTTTTCAAGTTCCTATACTATAATTATTTTTATGGCTTTTTTCAACATGCTATACAATGAATTTTTATCGCTTTTTTGACGTGCTATACTATGACTTTTTTGATTCCATTTTTTTACATAATATAACTATGACTTTTTTAATCACATTTTTTCCGTACTATAAAAAAAAAACTTTTTATCTTTTTTATTGACTTTTTTATCACTTTTTTTTTTACATGCTATTTTATGACTTTTTTATCACTCTTTTTGACATGCTATTCTATGACTTTTTTATCACTCTTTTTTACATGCTATTCTATGACTTTTTCCAACATGAAAACTAGGACCAATATACCAAGTGGAAGAGACAAATCTGCCAAAAAACATGATTCTGTGTGTCAGGGCAGTTAGCCTCGGGAGATAAGCAAAGGGTTAGATGACAAAAGGTTGAGTGTTCAATTCCTATAAGGTCCCTTTGATTTGATGATGTACTTTCCAGAGAATACAAATAAGTGATGAATAACTCAGACTGATGCTTAGTAGAGATAAATGTGCTTTCTGATATTCTATGATTTTTTACATGAGGTACAGTGACTTTTTTATCACTTTTTCTACATGCTATACTATGACTTTTTTATCACTTTTTTCTACATGCTATACTATGACTTTTTCTACATGCTATACTATGACTTTTTTCAACATGCTATACGATGACATTTTTTGACATGCTATACTATGACTTTTTTGACATGCTATACTATGACTTTTTTGACATGCTATACTATGACTTTTATCACATTTTATGACATACTATGTTATGGCTTGCAACATGCCATACTATGACTTTTTAATCACTTTTTTCAACACGCTATACTATGACTTTTTATTGCTTTTTTCAAACATGCTAATCCATGACTTTTCCAACATGCTATACTATTACTTTTCATTTTTTGACATGCTCTACTATACTGTGACTTTTTTAAACATACTTTACTATGACCTTTTTCATCACTTTTTTCAACATGCTATGGTATGACTTTTTTATCACTTTCTTTTGACATGCTATACTATGACTTTTTTTGACATGCTATACTATGAATTTTTTTTGACATGCTATACTTTGACTTTTTTATCACTTTTTTTGACATGCCATACTATGACTTTTTAATTACTTATTTTGACATTCTATATGATTTTTTTTTCTCGCTTTTTTGACGTGCTATACTATAATTTTGTATCACTTTTTTCAACATACTTTATTATGACTTTTTTAAACATACTATACTATGACTTTTTTATCGCTTTTTTTGACATGCTATACTATGACTTTTATCACATTTTATGACATACTATGTCATGACTTGCAACATACCATACTATGACTTTTTAATGTTTTTTTCAAACATGCTAATCCATGACTTTTCCAACATGCTATACTATTACTTTTTATCACCGTTTTTGACATTCTCTACAATGACTTTTTTAAACATACCATACTATGACCTTTTTATCACTTTTTTTAACATGCTATACAATGACTCTTTTATCACTTTTTTGACATGCTATACTATGACTTTTTTAAACATACCATACTATGACTTTTTTATCACTTTTTTTTACATGCTATACTATGACTTTTTGATCACTTTCTTCAACATGCTATACTATGACTTTTTTATAACATTTTTCGACATACTATACTGTGACTTTTTAATTACTTTTTTCGACATGCTATACTATGACTTTTTATTGCTTTTTCAAACATGCTAATCCATGACTTTTCCCACATGCTATACTATGACTTTCTATCACATTTTATACTATGACTTTTTTATAACTTTTTTCGAAATACTTTACTATGACTTTTTTAACAATCTATTCTATTACTTTTTATCACTTTTTTGACGTGCCATACTATGCCTTTTTTATCACTTTCTTCGACATGCTATACTATGACTTCTTCATCACATTTCTCAACATGCTGAATTTTGTATCACATTTTTCAACATGCTATCTTATGACTTTTTAATCACTTTTTCAGACATTTCAGACTTAAAAAAAAAAAATTATCAATTTTTTCGACATGCTATACAATGCCTTCTTATTCATGTTTTGAACATACTATTACTTTTACATCCCTTTTTTCGACATTCTAATCTTTGACTTCTCCGATATGCTATACTATGACTTTTTCAACATTCTATACCATGACTATTTTTACATGCTCTACTATGACTTTATCAGGTTTTTCAACATACTATACTATGACTTTTTTATCACATTTTTGACATATTATACTAGGACTTTGTCACTTTTTTGAAATACGTACTATCCCTTTACAACATACTTTTAAAAAATATACTATACTATGACTTTATCACATTTTTTGACATACTATACTATGACTGTGTCATAAAAAAGTTGCAGTATAGTATATCATAAAAAACATATACAAAAATATGTAAACCAAATACAACATTCATTGTTTTTAATTAAATAGTTTTATGAGGCTCTTATTCTTAAGAAACATTTTGTTTGTAGTTTTTCAATTGACTCAATATAAAAAAAACTTAGTTGGGTCCTTATTTTGTACAAATACATACTAAAACTGGCCCTTCTTTGTGGAGAGTTAAATGATTTCCAACGGGAAGACATAGACATTGACCCTAAAACCTGTTCACATGGGACCAGAATTTATAAATAAAAAGGTTTCAAATCGCACATTAGCTGATTTTAAACAAGAATCTTTTTGTGTGTGCAGTTCTACGTCCAGGCCCGAGTGCAGGGGAAGTGGACGCGCCTGGTTCGACCGACCATCCAGTTCTTCCTGGTGGCATTTTCTCTTTATGTAGGATACACCCGTGTGTCTGACTACAAACACCACTGGAGTGACGTAGTGGTGGGGCTGCTGCAGGGAGCTCTTATCGCTGTGCTCACTGTGAGTACGACAATGATTATACGTACAAAATCATATATCTCAAGACTGTTTTTGTCTACTCGTGAAGTCCAAAACATTCTCAATTACCAGCAGGAGGTTTCCCCAAAACATACGATCTAAACAGCAGTGGGAAACCAGTATTTGTCGGGTCTATGTTACATAATTTACCAGTTACCAGTACAAGATTCCCACTCACGTTTATGGTAAACATATTCATTAACTTCTATCAATTGTCTTGTGATTACCATCCAGGCTACTAACCAAGACAAATGTGGAGTTTATACTTTATTTTATTATTCACATTTCTGCCTTTTCTCTAAGGTATAACTCATGGGATGTAGTGACCAGTGACAAGCTGAATGTAAATAGTCGATTTAATGTAGTCCCATAATACTTCCTGATTTGAGAAAGATTGCCATAAAATGAGTTTGCATGCAATAGATAATTGGTCATAACATGCAGACTTTGAAGGATATAGTCGCTGCATAGGGATGCAACAGCACAATCTAATTCAAGAATTTAGAAATGTGTTCAAAGTGACCTGCAAAATTTTCAATTGTGCATCATTTCAGAGCAACAAATCTAAAAAGCGAACCCTAACCTGCTACAGATACCATTCAAAGACAAAATAAGTATCTTTTCTATGTGAAATAGCTGTTGATCAATGCAGTAAGTACCATAACTACCAGCACATCATTTTTACTTTAAAACACTGACATTTACCCTTCTTCTGTTCTTTAAGGTCCGATACGTGTCCGACTTCTTCAAGCAGCGCCCCCCCCGCTGCACACACACAGACACGGCAGAGATCGAACACCTTGAACGCAAACCAAGCCCACAGCCTCCCGACTCGCAGCACGGAAACCACTACAACTACTCCGGACCTGTATGAGCTCTTTCCAGCAGCTACTCTTACTAACCTGGGCCTACAAGCTCACTAACAGCAGCTCCATTACCAAAGAACATGACTTCTACAGAAAAAAAAAAAATACAATGCAGTAACCACTACCTAGAAATCCAGACTAGACTGGCTACACTCGGCGACAACATCCCCAACAACTCTCCAGCTTTGAAAACTCAGATTCCCTAAACCTGTTGGAACAGAAGCTCAGTGTGTCTTTTTAATTAGGGTGTGTGTGTGCTGTGAAAATATGTGCGATTGTGTTTTTGTGTACACGTGTAGCGTGTTGTTTTGTTCGAATGTGTGCAATGATATTGATTTTATGATGTTGGTTTGTCTTAATTCTGTGCTGCGTTGATGAGATTTGTGGCGGAGAATTCAGGCTGTGCGTAACACCGAAAAGTTGGCTGGTGTTTTTGAAATTTACAGACAGTCTTGAGCAAAGATTGTTCTGTCCACAAATGGAGTGCCAAAACCTTGGAAGATGAAAGTTTTCTACTTTTGTTGCTTACTTACTGCAGTTAGAGAACACTTATTTTACACTGGAGCTAGATTATATCTGCCTGTCCCTGCCACTTTAGTCATTTTTCTCTGCAGACATCTATATTGAACTGTCTTTAGAAGATATGTATGTTTAATGATGGACTATATACATAATTTTGTATTGTGCTAACATTTTTTATTTTATTACTACTGTATCTAATAAATTGTGTAGCTTTTTAAGAAAGCATTACCACCACTTTACTGTGACGTTACAGAGCAACTTTGTAAGCTGGCATCGTTATTCTCCTTACTCCTCGATTAAAAAAAAAAAGACAGCATAAACATACATTTTTTTAGTTTTTTAGCACCTTACCTGCTTATGGAATTAATTTCTCTACAAGTTGACGCTAACATGTGTAACCAATTGTAAAACTGCACATAATGTAATCATTTCTTTCCTTCAGCCTGTTGGTTGTTTAGTGTAGTTTTCACCATAAATATTAGCCAGCATGTCGTCTACGAGTTCTTACTTTAACAGCAAGAGAAAAGAAATGTCTTTTTGTGGTGAGATAATATTTCCTTTTGATCTTTTCTTTCATTGAGCTATTGTCTGCTGTGTTCTTGTTGAAACGCAGCGTTCATGTCTGGACCTGCTGCTGACGGCTGTGGATTCCTCACAGCAAAAGGAATGAGGCTGTTAGACCACGTCAGAGATGTTCCCACGCTGGCAAGATCAGACGCCTATGAATATTTTATTTCCTCTTATCATCAGTATGATCTTTACTATCAGGGGATTTTTATGCACAATCACACCAAGGTCTGCTTTAAAGGGTCAGTTCATAGAAATGACTAAAGATTTTCCCCAAGTCCCACTGCTACCGTCTAGTCATGTAAATAGTTTTGGTTGTTTTAAAGCAGGTTTTGAGATATTTGCCCCCACCCAAAACTTGGGAGGTGAATTTGATTTGTGGCGCTCACGTCAATAAAGAAAAAAAAAAAGATATATTTTTCCTGGTTACTTTGAATTATCCGCACAACTTGCTAGACACACTGATATATCAGCCAGGTCAAGGTTTAATAATTTGTCTACCAGAGAGAACTGACAGGTCTATCTGTCAGCTGTAATATGTCCTGCTTAGTGCATGTCTTGGTTACAGTTCAATCTTTAAACCCTACAACTATTGGTGTGGCGATAATTTAGCCTCTGGGGGCTACGACCAATATTTTCTGCTAACTTTGTCTGTCTGCTTTTTGGTGCCGAGTAGATGGCATACAGTCGCTTTTTTAGACCTTTTTTTGTTGTTGCTGGAAGCAAGGTGGATGAGCCTAAAATAAACCTATATGTGCTGAAAGACAGTAAAACGCTGTGAAGAACTGAGGGGAAATGACAGCGACGGGTGATAATTCTCTGTGGGTTCGTCACTATGAGCGACACCTTTCACATTAAACAGTCATTTGATCCATTCATATAAACCCATCGATTCGAGCAGCTCTGAAGCCTAACTTTTAATGCACTCGTTAAATCTGACAAGATGGATAGGTGCTGATTCATAGAGTGAGATGTTACTAATCCAGAGGGAATTTGGTGATGCTTTGTTTTTTAATTACAGTGACTCTGCATGTCCCTGTAATGAGATTCATCCCTCAAATCGTTAACTTGTATCTGAGTCAACCAAAGCTCATGCCACAAATTATTGCATCTAGCTGCAGAGAAGTTGAATATCCATCTATACATTTTTTTCTCAGGCTCCCAAAAGCTACATTTCATAACTCTAAGCATCAATGAGTCAGTGAAGTGATTTGGATGTTGCCTCTGTGTCTTTCTGATTGCTTCATTTTTTTCCTCTCCCACAGACAGTTACCGACCAAAGATTAATGACCACTCTCAATCACGTCTTTTATTTGTAAGGCACCAGAGAAGCTTCCTTACTGCTAAAAGGTTGATTCATTCTCATTAGAGTACACAGTTGCTTGTTTACATCTTTGAATTTTTTTTGCCCCAGGTATCTTAAAATGAGACTGTGTTCATAAACACATTAAACTGGTTTTTGTTGCACAAAAAAAGAAAAAACACTTACAAACCTAGAAAACAATGTTATGTGTTACTGCTTACTGAGCGAATGGGAAAGGGG
>NC_045752.1:4212029-4214264 GCF_008692095.1 Etheostoma spectabile
GGGGGGGGGGAAACAGGAAAACAACATGGTATACAACATTGTGCCTCTCTTTTAACTGTAGGCTTGTAATGCACACATACAACACCAAAGTCTTCCATGATACACACACATTAAAAAGCAGCTTTGAAACATACAAAAATGCTTTAAAAAATATGTATATTGATATATTCATATGTATACAAATTGGCCCTTCACAGCAAAAACAAACACACATACCATTCATATGTCTGAGTTTTGCCAAAAGAGGTTTTCTAACAGAGACTGACGTCAGCATAACGAGTGCAAATAACTAAATGACCTGTTTTTGCACTCGATACATTAAGGTCAAATCTCCAGGGAGGGAAAATCACCAGCTCCCTAACACTAGCACAGACAGGAAGAAGAAAAACTAATCAAAAACAAAAGAAAAGAAAAAAAAAAAAAGAGCACTGAGCCACAACTTGAGCGGCTTTCAAAATGAAAACAGAAGAAAAGTTTAAGCTTCAATCTTGGACGTGCTCAGACGCTAAATGGTGAGTTGTCAAAGCTCTGGAAAGCACTCACATTACAGGGGAATAGAAGGTAACGCCTGCAGGGTACAGGTGCTCGTCCTACACTCAGGATGAAGACAAGAGAAGAGAACACAGTGAGAATAAGGTGACTGGCCTGGACCGCTTTAGACGCTGAGAAGACATCAGTCTTGTGACTGTAGCTTCATACTATTGATCAATGAGAGTGCACTGCTGCCCTCTGTTGCCTTTTATATGAACATTCCCATTCCTCGCCTCAGCCGGGTCCCCAATTCCATACTACATACTAACTGCAAACACTGTTTTTGCTTATACTAAACTAATATATACTATACTAGAGCAGCTTTATACTCAGAAGAAATTATACAACACCTGCTGCACTGAAGTTCAATTGAACCACAACTTTAAAAAAAGCCATGGCCAATTCAAATGAACAAAGGTTCAAATGTCAAAATCAAAATGTTTTCAAATGGGTTTTTTTGTCTGCAGACAGACTGTTTTGAGCATACTTTATTTTATCACTTTTTAAGTGGTCAAAGCCTGCTCAGTCTAAAAGCTGGGTTATCAAGAGAAGAACTAGTTTGTATGAAATGTTATCCGATCATGTCAGAAGGCAAAAGTGTTTATAGCGGTTTCGAACAGCCACACTTTAAAGTGGGGTGACAAGCCGACCATCTACAATAACAAAAAACACCCACAAAGTGGCAGTCGAGTCTCATTACAAGCTATATTCACTCTGCAAAAGGGGCAAAAATCTGTATACCCATTTAGGGCTGAGCATTACCAAGTTAAGTAGATAGTACATACTAGAATTAGCATGGAGTGTGGAATTGGGAAAAAATGCTCTAAATAGAACTCGAGCTTCTTTGCAACAGGCCACAATAAATTTGGTCACCAGGACAAATTCTAACTGGGAGAATCTCATTTAGATATGCTGTTTTTTTGAGGGAACACTTGTTTGACGTTGCTTAGAGAGATTTAGCAACTCACCCTGGACACATTCTTCATTAAAACAATGTAAAAATTAAAAAAAAAGAAGGGGAGATCTTTCCCTGACAATCACACACAAGTTAAACAAGACAGGAAAAGACAGGTGCTTGATACAGTCTCAGTATGAACTGAAGTGCTCTTCTAACTTACAGAAATACACTACTCATATGTCTCTTACGGCCGTCTGGTTCTGAAGTTTAGATCCTGTTCAAGTTTGTCTTGGTCAGTTAAAGAGTGGACCAGTACGAGGATAGGGCAGGAATAGAGGTGGTGTGAGGAAAATACAAAAGGTTCTTTAAGCAAAAAATAACGTTAAATTAAACAAGTGTTTTCTCCTTTCCGATCACATTCACTCGAGCACACGCTGACACATTTTGAATGCCTGACTTTTTAACTTCACGAAAACAACATGTTAAAATAAAGTCCATTTTTTCCAGAGCTTTAGTTCTGGTCATTTAAAGGAACACGTCACAGTTTGTTGAAATAGGGTTTATCACGGTCCAACCTTCTTCAGATAGGTGGACCAACAAATGTTTTGTCTCAGTGCATGCATTGTTTTAGCCCGGTGCAACACCGGCAGCGCCGCTGCTAGTTAGCTTAGCGTAGTGAATGGAATCCTATGGTTAGCATATTGTGAGTAAAAGTGGGCCAACAAAAAACAACAACAACCTAATTACTTCTTGTGGCCTGCGTATTCACAAATAGCAATGCAGATTAAGACAAGACAATTTCCTAG
>NC_045752.1:4214274-4214725 GCF_008692095.1 Etheostoma spectabile
ATTGATTTGGGACTATATTGGGTGGAAGCACAGCAGAAGCACCGTCCCAAGTCATAATCTGCCTAGTGAATCGTCTGGTCTTAATATGCATTGCATAATAATATGTGATAATACATAGGCCACAAGAAGTAATTAGGTTGTTGTGGGGTTTTTTGTTGACTCACAAAAAATGCGTTGGGCCACCTAGCTACAGCTAGGGGAGACCGTGATAGACCCTATTTCAACAAACGATGGCGTGTTCTTTTAAAGACGAGTCATGGTCCATGCCATGAAGCGCGCGTAGCAGCAGCAGCAGCTAGGCCTATGAAACACGAGTTAACCTCCAAGATGGGCATACTACCATTTGTACAAACTTTAGGATTTTATTGGATTAAAAGCCGATTTATTCGGGATTGAGGTACACAGCTAATGCATCCAGTGGTTGGTTGTATGAAAATGCAAAAAAAAAAAA
>NC_045752.1:4214735-4216555 GCF_008692095.1 Etheostoma spectabile
AAGAAAAAAAGGTAAAAAGTCGGTCGGTTACTGTTTGAAGGGTTTTGAATGCACCCGATAAGTGTAATGTCCCTTTAAACACATTCCATTTAATGTCAGACTAAGATTTGATAGAAATGAATGGTATCACCCTCCAAGCAGCTCCAGCCAATATTTCCATTTGGGGGGGGAAAAGGTAATGGAGCTGGACGTTGTGATTGGAGGGACAGGAGATAGAGGGAACTCAGATGTTGTAAAACTGCTCACTATGACTTACAGACGGGACAGTAAGAAACAATCTGAGGGACTGCAGAGCACGTAAACAAAAAACACTGGATCTGATAACAAAAAGAATTAAGCAATTTAAACCAGTGAGAGGCAGATCTGTGTAAGGGACACTGCTGTTAGCTTTCATCCTCAGCTCTCACTCCAAATCGGAAAACAGTTATCTTGGTTAAGCCTAACAACAGTGGCTTACACTAAAAAAAAGAAAAAAAGAAAAAAAAAAAAGCATCTATTTTAAGTCTAAAAGCCTGAACTGAGTCTATTACCACTAAATAATAAGAACATTTAACTCTCACTCTCAGCCATTCAGCAGTTTCTCTCTCTGCACATCCAAAAATCCGTCCTCTCTGCTTGTCATCATCCCTGCAGTTACTCTTCTACATCAACACTCAGCAGACAGACTTACATCAATCTCCATTTACAATTACAGTTTTACCTCTCTCTTTTTTTTTTGTTTTTTTCCTTTAGACATCTCACCCCACAACCACCCTCTCCAAACCTCCTGGCTGTGTCTGATCTAGTCTGACTTGTCCCCGTCCTCTCCTCGGGGTGCTCTCTCCGCCGCTTCCCGGGCCTTGTCCTCCTTCACCGCCTGGGCCTGGCCGTGGGAGTAGTTGGCCAGGATGGAGGAGAGGGAGAGCAGGCCGGAGCTGGAGGAGACGGCAGGCAGGGTGGGAGGGGTGAGGCCCAGGGGCAACGGGGCCACAGGCAGGGCCAGGCCCTGGAGCTGGGACAGGTGTTGCACCTGGAGCTGTTGCTGAAAAACACACACATACAGAGACGGTGAGCTCATTAGTTACAATTAGTGCTTAATAATGAAGTACAGAGATGTTCTCATTTAGAGCACATTTATATAAACTTTATTATTAAAAGCTGCAAGTCTTTTGTTATGTGCTTCTGTGTTTTAAATATATCCTATGTTTGTATAGTCTGTATCGACAACGTTTTATTTCCTGGATTGTTCAGTTGCCGCTGGAAATTCCGCCGAATGTTCCTAATTTCAGCTGGACGTCCGCCACCTTTGGGTTTCTATGGGTTGGCATTCTAAACTCTGGTCGATTTATGAGGACTATGGTTCACTGCTTCTCAGATCTCTGCAGGGGAAATCTAGACAGCTAGCTAGACTCAACTCAACCCAATCCCAACGTCCGGACTCACAGACTCACGTTACAAGCTTAAAATGAAAATACCCAAACTGGCTAGTGTCAACAACATTTTTGTTACTAAACATCACCAAGGTAACATGTGATCTCGTGAAGTGCTGTCCCAATCCCATTTATAGCTATCTGAGCTCATGGGGCCTCACACACACTCACTCACTTAGCACTTGAGGTAAATTAAGTCTTTGAGTCTTAAGTCCTCAGGGCTCACTTTGGGATTGGGTCTATCTGTTCAATCTGAGTTTTCTGTCCATGACTAAAACAACTTTTGAAAGTACACCAAAACAAGTTCCTTCCTGAGGCTATTTTCCAGCGGCACCGTTGCTCCATACGGTGCTCAGTGCTGTCCATGACAATTGTGATTGGTTTAAAAAAGAAATGCCAATAAACCAGAGC
>NC_045752.1:4216565-4217905 GCF_008692095.1 Etheostoma spectabile
TTTTTCTCCCATCCCGGAATGCTATGTGGACTAGCCAGACCCTCCTCCGCAGCGCTGTGGAGGAAGATCTGGCAGTGCAAGAATAATGTTTGTATAACGATGTTACGACAGGTCTTTTGAGTGGTTAGCTGATAGGACAAGTGCTGATACAAGAATCAAGGGAGGGGGTGTGTGTGTGACACTGATGACTAAGTCGATTGCAGGTGTGTGAGAGATAAATTCAGGAGATTGTTTAAGGAGCGTGGAGCAGAGAGACTCAGGCGGGCGGACAACAGGCCAGACACGCTGAGGAAACACACAGAAAAAGACTCTGTCTTTCTTGTTTTCCCACAAAATGACTTTTTATAAATACATCTTTTAAAACCTGAACTACAACACACCAAAGAGCAGGCTCGCCGAGAAGTGAACGAGGGACGCTTTAGCACCCGAGGAGGCCGTCCCTCCCGATGAGGGACGCCAGCAGGCCTGGCTTCAGAACGCATGCAGTGTCTCGGCGAGTCAGTTTAACACAGCACAAACCCCGCTAGAAGTAGGAGAGACATGCACTCATCCAGGCAAGTTTAGTCTCATTCACACATTGAACGCAACACGCAGGAGAAACGAGACAGGGGAGTAATGCTACGAGCTAAGTTAGCCTTTAATAGCTGTGTGTCTTCGGTATACAGGCCCAATGCTTTTGACAAACATCAATAATATTTTTATTATTATTGCTCTGCATGCTTACACATTTTTTCAGTACGTTTCATAATTTGTATCCTATATTCTGGTATTTTGGTTTGACAATGACTGGTTTTATGTATCGTTTGATTTAGTTTAGTCATGTTTGGGATGAGACACAATCCCCCCCCATCATCTATACCCACTCATAGGGTGAAAAAAAAGCTCACCCGTATAATGGAGTTCATCTCAGGGGGTGTGACTTGCTTGGCTCTCTCTATAGCGCCCATGACTTGTTGTTGATGCTAAAAAAACACATGGTCATGAACAACTTGACATCTAAGTGCATTCACATGGCTGGAAATCCTAAGCAAAAAGGCAACTAAAGTAACAAGAGTGGACATTTTTGTAGAAAAATCAGTCACTTCAGATATGCTAGTGATTTATAAGATTAAAAGAATAAATAGCAAAATATGAGGCATGTTGAAAACCATTGATAACTACAGCTAGAATGTAGATTACATAGGAAAAAAAGATTTTGATTACAGTTTTCCAAGCCTGTATCTAGCCCCTTTAAATGCACACAGGAGAGTTCCTACCTCTTGTGACAGGTAAGGCAGCACCTGAGCACAGATGCCATTCAGTCTCTTCACTATTTCGGCCTGAAATGATAAAAAAAAAAA
>NC_045752.1:4217915-4224014 GCF_008692095.1 Etheostoma spectabile
GGGAAAAAATGATGAGACCAGCAAACTACCAGATCTGAGCTACAATACGAAGTATTCATTACAGGAAACAGTGATTACCTGTTTGTGCATTTCAATGTTCAGCCCGTAGGACATTTCATAGTACTAAAAAAAACCAAGAGGCAGAAAAACACACATTATAAACTGAAGCTTTGTAGTTTTAGTACATTTTTATACATAATGTAAGAATCCCTCTGCATACAGCAAACAATGCTGGAAAAAAAAAGCATACACCTGTATTTTTTAGATTTGTGTACATGTCTTATACTGTATTTGTGGATTATGAACTGAGAAATTTAGATGTGTTACTCATATGATGATGGAGCAGAGTAAGACACTAAATAAAACGCAATCTGCGATTACGTGTGACTGAAACAATAAACGGAGTCGATCTAGACATTCCTGCCGTGTGCTGGATTTTCTCTGCTTATCCAGCAACACTAAGTGACTATGGCCTGGATATTAGAGGGGAAAAAAGATAAAGATAAAACAGCTGACAAGGGTAAGTGCAACACTTACCATGATATAGTGACGCTGCATCTCTGACTTTTCAGAAGCCAGTTTATCACACTCCAACTTTAAACTGGACAGAGAGAATATAAATATTAAAACAGGTTGGTTGGGAAACCAATGTATATGCTCTTTGAAGGAATAGCTGGACATTTTGGGATTTATATAATCTAAGACACAATGACCACTCGCTGGCCCTAGTGCGAGCATATTTCCCAGTGTCTAATTATGTTTGAATGTTGTTGCACTATGCTCCGCCTCCTAATGCCAGAAAACTTTTAGTCAAATATGGTTTATTTTGCTGGATTATAAAAGCATTTAAGGCTGGGTAGAACAATATTACTTTTTTTAAAGCAAGTAACAATAACCAACATTTTCCTACCCATATCAGCCAATACTGACACGCAATGGTAAATCCAATTTGAAGTCATACCTATGTTAAGGCACATGTTGATCTATTAAAGTCCTTGAAAAGAGCTACTCCACCAAAGTCAATTGCATTTGCCATAATAATAAACTACGGGAAAACGTTTCAAAACACTAAAATGATATGAAGTGTGTGTACATGGTTGCGTTAACCACATACCTGTGGTACTGTGCTTGGAGGAACTGGAACTCATCCTTGATGCGATCACAGGAATCAGAAGTGGTGAACTTGAGAGGTTGACTGGACTGAGAGGATGCCTGAAAAACAGAATATGTTCCGTTTTTATAAATTACATCGCAAAGATCCCTGCATCCAGGTCGAGACTCTCAATCGGAAACTGTACTTTGGATGCTTAATAGGGCTGGGACGATAGGCTTTTGTCACGGTTCATTTCTTTCACGGTACATGGGCGCCGATTTAATTTGTTTGGCAATTTTCATTCATTGTGATTCGATAGCATTGCGATTTCCTTTTCCTTCTTTGACAAAAACAAAAGTTGAAAAATACACTTCTAGAGACGGTGTATGATGAGAAATTTCTAAAAACTAATGGTTTTCTAATAAGAATCCACATAACATGCATTTTATAAACAGATATGATGTAGCGGTAACATTGAAACCGAATATATTTTAGGTGAAACATTGGTAAAAATTTAAAAAATTGTCGCAAAAACAAACAAACAAGCGTCCTCTGCAGATACTGGTTCCAGTTGTTTAGAGACAGTAGTTGGATCTCAACACTTTGTGAGGATAGCTCAAAGGACGTCAGCCTAAACTGGGCTTCATGTCCGAGTGTGAGTGTACAGTGTACGTTGAGATAAACAAGGAGACGCTGTGTTTAATTTGCTGACAAATTGATATGCAACATCTGTTTTTAGAAAACCACAGGTCCACCACAGAGTGGTGATTGAGGAAATGTGTTTAAAAGGAGGCGAGATCAAAGCGGGCCCGTGCTGACCATATGTGAGACCTGCTGAAAGCCTGCATTAGAAACTTGGTTATGTATACACTACACTTAAACCATCAATCCAAAACTTTAATCCAGAGTTTATCCAGTTCCCTAAACCTCATTACTCTCTAAATAAGTGGCACAAGGGCAGGAGGTTTCCCGTGGGATTATGGGACTGAACAGAGAGGATAGAGTCACCCGGTTGCATGGTCAAAACCCTGCATCCAAAATACAGTGCACAAAAATATAGTGTACTGCCGAAACTATCACTACTAATGTATTGAGTAATTAAATTAAGTAAGCTTAATTAATAATAATAAAAAAATAACCACTAGTCACAGGTAGAGCTAAAAACAAAAAACTTTGTAAATCCTTTTATTTTAGAAAACTAAAAGAAAATGAACAATTTTTTTTTTGTTCAAGAAAAAAGCTAAATATTCACCCTTTTCTGCTTCTGAAATTGTCCGAATAAGTTAGGCTATACCATTTTAAATCACTAACTTTATGTTTTGAAATATCGGTCGGGTAAAACTAGTTGTTTGAAGATGTCACCTTGGGAAATGTGTCAGGTTTTTTTTTTAGACTTAAACGTTAATCATAATAACAATAACAACTTTGAAAAATGTTCTATGTTGATCTATAAATGATTGTCATTCATAACTCTCCAAAAACACATAAAGTAAGTTTGGAGAGCAACATCGGCATTACAGCGGTTCAGATTCTGTCCTATAAAAGCCGCCAACAGTTGAAACTGGCTTGTCATGTTTCTTTAGGAAGATATTTGTCACAGGCTTGCTTTAAGAAAGAGGAACAGCGATCACATGTTGAAACCAATCAACAAGAATATACACGTGCTTTATTTTAAACATATACTCTACCTGCAACCTTATGTGACTGTGATGAGTGTTTGAGTTGGGGCTTAGGCCAATTGTCTACGTTATTGTGTGCATGCTCGTGCAGCGCTTCCTGAACCCGCGGGTCATTTCCTGCTCTGGGTGTTTGATGCTTAGTGCAGTTTGTCTGGTTAGTAATTAAATTCTCACATTAGTAATAACAAAATAAGAAAAAGGCGGTAATAACTGTATAGAAAGTACACTGTATGTATTTGCCCTACAGTATGAAAACTAAACCGTGGTGACAGGTAGAGCCCTCAGAAGTAGGGGTGGGCGGATCGATCTAAATATCAATAGTATCGATGCCAACGGCGGTATTGGTATTTGATCGATACAACTGTAATTGAATCGATATTTTAATTTAGATATCTCTCCTCTACGTTCACTATACTTTGCTTGTGTCTTCCACCTTCCTGAGCAAACGCCGCTTTCACATCTTGGCCCACATTGCTCCTCCTCCCCCTCCTGCTCCTCTGCTGTGATTCGTTGTTGTGTCGTCACGTGACTCACTGACATAACGCGCAGAGGAGCAGCGACTCGCTGTATTCATTCTACAGTGCCTAATAACTAATAATTCCCCTACACAAAAGTATTTTTTTAAGTAAAAAGTATCGTATTGGTATCGGCAATACGGACCCTATATGTATTTGGTATCGGATCGATACCAAATTTTGCAGTATCGCCCACCACTACTCAGAAGGATGCCAGCGCCGTGACAGAACACAATGACATTACGCACGACTCTTCGCTGTTTACCTTCATAAAATCGCCTGAAAGCGACACCTGAAAGGTGCCCGTTTATTTTGAATGAAACATGGCTGCTAATATTGGTACCAAGAACAACAAGTCGCTGCCTGCACAGTTGTCTCTGCGTTTTTCTCCCTGCTGTGCACCGGGTGAGTCTGGCAGTAAATGACAGCGGAACACAGTAAAGACTCGCACACTTTGCTGAAATCGCAGCATTTTGCCAAAACATTTCGTTAAAAAAGGTATTCATTTTTAAGAGATTCTGTTATTTTACAGTATTGGGGAAAAAAAAACTAATTCACCCCTTACCCCTTTATATATCGTTACTATCCGAGCTTCAAATTATACCATGGAATAAATTTAAAGCCATACCGCCCAGCCATACCTGCAACAAAACAATTATTTTCATTATGGGTTATTTTCCTCAATTAGTAGTGTTGAGAGTGGTCTGATTGACACCTGAAAGATAATCAGTTTACCATCATGGTAGTCTCGTATCGCCAGACCTTATCATGGTCGATACATTCCTGTGAGGGATTTTTATTCTTATGTATGTGTGATATATGTGTGTATATGTGTTTGTTGTGTTATGGTTGTCTTGCTACTGGATGCCTAAAATTTCCTTCGGGATGAATAAAGTATCTATCTATCTATCTATCTATCTATCTATCTACCTACCTACCTATCCATCCATCCATCCATCCACCTACCTACCTACCCATCCATCCATCCATCCATCTACCTACCTACCTACCTACCTACCTATTTCCACAGCGCATTGTGGAGTTAGATCTGGATACACCACAGTTGCGTTCTAGGATAGGAGGAAAAAACGCTCTGGGTGTTTACATTTCTTTAAACCAATCACAATCGCCTTTGGCGGCGCTATGTTCACGACGCAGCGAATGTGGCTCTGCAAAATATTCTCTGGAATGATTATTTGCACTCCGCAAAAGAAAAAACCACATACAATATTAAGTTACAGTAACGTGAGCTATTTACATTTGCTGGATAAATGCTTAAAATTTGCTCTTGTACTTGGTCCATAGAAATCCCCAACCAATCGGTCCCATAACGTCTGACTTAGATAATAAATGGCAGAAAGATATTCTTTGTAAATCTTTAAAATCATTCACCGAAAGAACCAAGCAGGCCTGCCTTATTGCACGATCCAAATTTCCTTCAAAACCCGCTCTTTACAGTGTGGTTTGCTAACTCAGAGTTTGTTTTTTTGTGTCCCGAATTGAAGGGCTTTTGAGAACGGCAACACACAAAGAGCGGATGAGGAGGGGCAAAGCCTGACATCTGGCGCGTGATGTCAGGCTTTATCCTGGAAATGAACTTCCGCTGATCCAGACTACCATGATGGTGGTGAACAAAGAAAACTAGCATTCACAGTTAAGAAGCTGGAACGCGTGAATTTTTTTGCATTTTGAAAAGTTGAGTCAAAAACGATTAAGCAATATTTTGTTTTTTGTTGATGGTTTCGAGCTAGCGGGGCGTATCAGGAAGTAGCCGACTCTGCTGGAGGAAGCTTCTAGTGCGCCTGCTCCATGGGCCACACTATGCGGAACCCAGTCCAGGTCATCCGTGTAATTTTAGACGCGGCAGTTGAACTTTTTTTGATGTCATGTGCCATTGATCAACTGTCATAGAAATAAATGGGGCCCGCCTGGACACTGTATCCAGTTCCTATTACACATCCATGTTCCACAGTCTTTGTGTCCGTATGCGGAAGTACCATCTGTAGTTCGAGCAGCAGCCCTAGAGCCAGCAGAAAACCACCGTATGATGCGTTTTGCGTCATCCAGCGTTTATCTGCTGGCCTGTGAGTATAGGGAGAGATGGAGGGTAGTTTAACATAGTTCATTTACACATACTACCAACATTATTATAGTATACAGCTAATTTAATATCGTTAAAAGTATCCCTTTAAATTAGCTTTTTTTTTTTTTTTACAGCTAACCTTAGCTAACGGCAGACTGTTTGCAGTCAAATACAGGAAATAAAGTGCTCTAGCTAGTTTTATATAGATTCATTTTAAGTGTTCTTGCAATCTCTCTCCACTGTAATGGTACAAACGTGGTGAGGTGATACGTAGAGAGGTCTGGCATTGTGAGCTGACAGCTACCTGCAGCCATAGACTGTTAAAACTAGCCAGCAGAGCTATCATTGTCAGCTGTCGGTTGCTAGCTAGCTGTTAGCTCAGCTTGCTTAGTTTGCTACTGGGACAAGTTCAACTAGGCAACTTACCGAGTGCCTTGATTGAGGAAACATCATGTCAGCAGTGTGTTTCGCCGTGTTTCCCTTGGTCTAATCGAATTACCGAGGCTAGCTGGCTAAGCTAACAGGTCCCCAGATATTATTAAATGATTGGAGACGCTATTCGCACTTTGTACTCTGTCATCGTTTAAAATAACGTTAGCTAACGCGAAAGCAGCAGGAGCCGGAGATCGTCTTCTGGTCTTCGCAGTTAGGAAAACGGCTGCCTCCGAAGGATGAATAAGCTAACAACAATAAAAAAAAGGTTTTCAAAGGAACAGCAGGTTTTTTTTT
>NC_045752.1:4224024-4225439 GCF_008692095.1 Etheostoma spectabile
TTTTTTTTTGGAATAACGTTAACGATACACCTCCCCGGGGAAACCCTGGATGTTGACACATGAGCCCCCGACTTTCCTCTGCTTTGAAGAGAAGAGCAGCATCACCCGGAAAACAAACCGAGCGGCGGAGGAGCGGGCGCCCCGTGTGACACAGAGCTGAACTGAAGCGCTCATCGCTGCAGTCAGCAGGGCCGGAGCCACAGCTTCTGACCGGGGCCCCGAAGCACAGTCTGATACACAGGGATGGCTGGATCATCCACCAGGCTGAGCAGGCATCCCAGAAGGGCCCCCATGGTCCCTGATTCCCTGTGCATCAATTGCTTTTAGTAATTTGATTAATCACAAATGTGTTAGGGAATTTGCACAAGAGTTCTGTATTAAGGGCCTAAATAAAGGCCATGCATTGAACTGGGGCCCTTTGTCAAAATCTAGTTTAAAGATCTTAATAATTTTACTTTATATCATGCTGCACAACTTTACCTATGAATGTATGTAGTAAAGTTATGTTTATTCCACTTATCACAAACTAATTGACACACAGAACATCTCTGGTATTATTCTTGCATTAGAGTACTGTTGGGGCTGGTCTCTCTGCCCTGTGTATCCTCTATACTGAATGGGAACTTGGAGTGTACAGGGTGAGCATGCTATGCACAGAAGATGCAAGATCTATAGCTGCGCCCCAGCATCAAATTTGCACCCCCTACCCTTACATGCACTCCTTATGCCAAGGCACAGCAACAATCAAATACAATTTAGCCTACATTTGACTGCAGTCAAACACGGAAAACACGCACAAAAGACAAAATATAATTTAGGATTATTTTGTTGTTACTGTAGCATCTTTCAGAATTTTAGGATTGCATATGTTTTGGTTTATTGAAAAGGAGACAGTCCCAGTGACAGATGGGGCAGTTTGTTGTTCTTGGTCCTTCATTTTAAAAGGGAGCATCACCATGCATATTTGCTTTTATGACACAACTACTAAGAGTTGATATTTCCCAATCATACACATGGCAGCTTTAAGAAATTTTGTTTCTATTTTGTTAGACAATTTTCAATTCCCAAAATTTAATAATGCCCCAAAAACTAATTTGTTGTGTCATCCCAAACTATTTTATAGCCCCTCCCAAATCCTGCACATTTTGGTCCATCCAGCTGACAGCCAGGAGCTGGGAGAGTTCCCACCATTGGACCCTCAAATGTTTCGCTCTTCCAGTTACTATTAGGTAATAAAACTAAACCTGTAGTTTACATTTTAAATTCTGTTGGACGGCCCCTGGTGGCTGCTTGATTTACTAACCAGGCCAGCTGTACTGCAGCCATTACTATAGGACACATTTCAAAAGGGAAAAGGGTATGATGACCAACCAATCTTCACCTTCAGAAGACCTTGGTTATACACTGTATTAAAA
>NC_045752.1:4225449-4237920 GCF_008692095.1 Etheostoma spectabile
AAAAAGTATATACACCGTATCTCAGAAGTCAGGATAATCTGGACACGGTCCTACCTATAGCCTTAAAAATGTAGCTATAGAAGGACGACCAAACACTGAAATATCTGCTAAATCAAGCACGTGAAATCAAAGAAACCAATAGAGGTGGCCACACAGGAGCAAACAAGAAAACCATATGCTTCTTTTAGAAATGGAGTTTTGTTAAATGTGAAACTTCAATACAATCACAATACCTGGTACCCATTTCTGATATTAATAACCTCAGACTTCTATAGCTACAACTTAAAACATACAAAAGCCATGAAAACCACTCAACACACAAACACCATGAGCAAGTATAGGAACAAATTTATTTCAATTTAAAACAGATACCTTGTCATTATGTTTCTCTCTTAGAAGGCGGCGATGATCGTAAGTCATGTTCATGTTTGAATGAGGATCAGGCAACAGTGGTTGAAACAAACACATGAAAACACATAAAAAAATATGGCAAGAGTTATTTAAATCAATTATCGATAATAACCAACTGATTGAACCCCCTTCATCGAGGGCTCTGCTTCAATGAATACATCAAAGCCCTCACTTCAAACACAAAATAAACAGCACATGCAATTATAATTACAGTTCCTTAAAAAAAACAAAAAAACAGCAGATTATCTTTTGAATCTTCAATCTTAAATACAGAATAAAGTCTTTGTGTGTACTTAATCATCTATCCTTTTAGTCTCTGGTGTGTTTTATTTAAAAAGGGGGGTGACGGGGGCGGGGGCGGGCGGCATCTCAGGTGGTGGTCCTTTGATGATGACCACAGCGTTGGCACTTAAAGAGAGCCTGGCTCTAGAGAGAGTGGGGTTGGCACACTCAGTATATTACATCATTTACATTTGGTTTACATACAAAATAAAGAAAACAGCATTTTATACCCCACTACACAATTGACCTTCAGGTTTCATTGGAGTGGAGGACAAATAAATCAAGTGGTCCTAAATAATAGAGTTCTGGTAATGTTTTCATACAAGAAATGGGAAACAAAAAGGGAAGATTTACATTATGAATATGCTCTGACTCCATACTGATGTCCAAAAGATAAGTTTGATTCCACTTACTCTAAAAACGCCCAAAAGGAAGGAAAATCACACACACAAAAAAAGAAGTCAGAATGCTCTGAAACCATATATGGACCGGCAACACCATCTTTCATTATTCAAGGCAATGAAAGGCAATAAATAAGAGTGTTGTAGTGAAAAACCAATCTAGTCTTTCCACTGGTCATTGCTCAAAACAGACAAGAATGAAAGAATAAGAAGGAGATTTAAGTTTCATACAGACTCGCCTTCCTTCTCTCCAGCTCACATATGTTGAGATAAAATGTGTCAAAAGCACACTGTGCAACACTGGGCTGCTAACACACTACCAAACCCACACTAACAGCCAGTCAGCCCTTCACCATGTGCCAGAGTTGTAGTGTCAAGTTTAAAAATACAACATGGTTCATCACCATTAAAGTGAGCTGCACTCAACACACAGTAAATCTTAACACAACTACTGATAAATACTTGGGTATCCACATATTGGTATATCGTTCCACTTAAATACTGGCGTCCTTTTTATGACGGTCTAACGGTTGGTGGTCTGCTTTCTAATGCTAAAGGTTACCGTCATTTTCAGCAGACCAAAACGGCATTTAAGGACCACACTGGCGTTTTGAAAAACATATGTATTTTAGCCCCATTAACTTAAAACTTTACATCACTGCTTCCCATTTTTTTTAAACTGATTCTCTATTTTTTCAGCAGCTGATCAGATATGCTGGACCAATCCAGCGATTGAGGCCGGCCAGACGCAGCCGATAGTTTATTTGTCAGTAATTCTGGCTCAGTGTTTTTTTAAACTTTAAAAATAATATATTTCCAAAAACATGGAGCACTAGTATTGGATCGGTACTCTGTATCAGGACAATAACATTTTGATTGGTGCATTCCTTAGTTGATCAGAGCTTCTTTGATTGCAACAAGAGTTTTAATCCACTATCGCACATTAATGCAGCTTGACAAAAAAAAATAAAAAATGTCAACTGTGGTATGGATTCTCTCTCAAAATCAAGTTTAAAGTTAATTTTCAAACCTTACTTGCACGTACGAAAGCCAATAGCAACATAGTAAATCAATTTAGTAACTGGAGAAATGGTCATCAATAAAGTATGCAATTTGTAGTTAATGGGCTAAAACATGCAAAGTCACAAGCATGGTCATTAAGTCAAATACTTGGGGGAAACATGCAATACTTGTCCTGGTAGTAGTGTCTTTAGTGAAAAGTGTTTCTATACTGCATGAGGTATTACAGGTACCACTGTGATACCGATGCAAACAAAAAAGTTGTAGTAAAAAGGTTGAAGAGCCAGATACTGGGTCCACTTAATCCACTAAATGGGCCAGATACACAAAGAAAACTGATTAGTGTTGGTAAACTCTCTACACATACACCGTATGTTTGCAATAACACCCTGCCTATACTTGTTATAGCGCAAACTGCAAGTAATCTCCATTCATAAACAAGGATTAGTAGTGGATGACTTGGTTCACTATGGTCCTGTACTCCACTCCACACAGTCCACACTGATGCACTGTGATAGCCCTTAATGAGGATGAAGGATAAGTCACCTGTAGAAAAGGTCAAAGACCAAAAAAGTATTTCTGCACTTCACTGGCACTATAAAAGCAAGCCTCAAAAAACTGGAAATTAACAATGCAAAAACCGACGTGTTGTGTTAAAATTACAAATAGCAAGCATGGACCGCGTGGGTCTTCAATCACTGATAAAAAAAGTCCACCTACGTTGGTACTGTACACTTTTTCTAGGTTTGCATTACAGCGCTGCGTCTATAAATCAAGAGAAAATACAAGTTTCTTTTTTTCTTTTTAAAATCAAACAAATGTGAGGGCTCCTAAAAAACACTATTATCATGGATGGAGATGTGATGGAGAAGAACAACTGGAAATGTCTCAATAAGAAATAGAACGCAGAGATAAAGTCCTTACTATACCAGAAATTTGTTTTTTTGTTATTTTCTTTTTTTTTTTTTTTTTTACAGCCGTTCAGACTCAAGTAGGCTCCGCCATGAGAAAAGGGAGCACTTCAACATGACAGAATCAAAAGCAGTCAAACTATCAACACCTTCAAACCTGGTCCATAAATTAGATAAATAAAAAAGAAATCTTTAATTACTCTTAAAATCATCTCGTTACCATACTGTGAAGATTTTATACCAGCCCTAGTTAGTATACTCTACTCTGGAGCCAGAGCTGTAGCAGTAGTTCGGAGTCATGAGGCCGGTTGGGAGGACCCTCTTTTCTCGGACTATTGCTCCTTGCCGATCATTTCCTCAACACCACTCAGCTCTGTGTAGTCCTATTAATCAAGTTAACAAAATCCATAATCACAGCATAACTACTACCATAAATTCATAGGAAAAAAAACTGTATGCTAATGAAAGAAGTTGATACTTTTTTTTTTTTTGCTGTTTTTTTTTTTTGCCAAAGATGGTGTACCACAGAGCGTTTTTGTACAGGAGTGTTTTGTGTATATGTATTTACAAACGAATATACACAAACAACATTTGCAGACTTTAGAGTGAGTCTTCTGTGAAAGGTTCATAGCCCCCCCGCTTCCTCTCACCACTCAACAGCAAGCAATCTTTATATAAACAAAGTGACTATACAGTAAAAAAACAAAAAACAAAACACTAAAGTAAACAGAAGCACATCCTGATGTGTCACCATCAGGAGGTGTGTCTGATTGGACGGCTGAGTGACGCAGGTGTGACGCCATCAGAGATGTTACCGCATGGATTCCATTTACACCCCGGGGTGCTGGCGTGTTTAATTTACAGCTTTTACTTTGCTAAATAAGCTACTTGCAGACCGAGCTGCAGATGTGCTCTGTGGGCTGATAAACACTGATGACATCATGCTCCCCTCCACATCTGCTCCCACCAATCAAGGAGGAGCCTGTATCGCAAGCAGGGTCCTCTCACCCGCTACTAGTGTTTTGTAATAAGAGTGTGGGGGTGTATCAGTGGAGCCAGATGCTGTGAACGTCGCATGGAAGATTGTCCCTGTGAATCCATACAGAACACATCTGGCGGAGGGAAGTGATGTGATTAACTTATATGTTATAAAAAAAAAAAAAAAAAAAAAGAAATCCCACAGAAATCTTTAAAGGATACTGAAGTCAAGTAAATTTCTGGTTGCTTCTTTTCTTTAGAGGTCTTTGTTTAGCAAAGTTTTTATAGATTTTCTTACCACTTCTTATCACCGTTCCTTTTAGCCGTTATTTGTTAAATAGAAGTAGACGCAGCAACAAATTTCTATTATTAAAAACATTTAAAAAATCTCAGCAATGAACAGATTTTGATTAGCTATGTCTTGCCCTCTCGTGCTGTTTGTCCTAATTCTGTTTACATATTCATCTACTTCTTAATATATAATTCTATTTATTTTTTTTGTTGAGATTGCGATGCTCACACTGGTGGGTACATTCATAGATGCGAGATGGAGACAGAATCCTCAGCCGGTCCCCTTGTGTCCAGCGTGCGACCTCACCTCCGGACCGAGTCCCTCTGTCCCAAGAAGCATGATGCCACTCGCTGCTTTCTGAGTTGGTTTCAGGAGATACAGTATTTACTTCCTTCCACACAGATAGGAGCTCAGAAAGGATCTGATCTCACACTGCTGAGGATTACTCCAGAGGGCCAAATGGGTTTGATGCCGCGATTCACCAAAACACAGCTCCTCGCTAGTCAATGCTCACACGCACACACGTACACACGTACACACACACACGCTCGTCACTGTACAGTCCGTGTGAAAGGTTTGTGTGCCAGAGCCAGCAGTTGGGGCCAAATCTAAACCACAGAGCAGCGTGGGGGAGGAGCGGGGACTCTGACACAACAAGCTGCCGAGCGACCGAGGAAAAGGGCGAGCTTTGGTGACAGACGAAGGGTGGCGTTTGCAGATGGAAGGATTTGTGAATGTAGTGTACTGGGGAAAAAGGGTCATCCGTGATGTATATATGTATGTATGTGTGTGCGTGCGTGCATGGTGTGCTGTGTAATGCATGTGAACTTGAGTGCACAATCCCAAAGAGGTGTGCATTTGTGCAATGGTGGGGGAGGAGCTGTGCGTCGTACGTGGGCCCTCACACCAGATTGTACTCTTTGAGATTGAGCTGTAGGATGGTGTCTTTGACAGCTGCAAACACAAAGCGGATGTTCTCAGTGTCCGTGGCACAAGTGAAGTGAGAGTAGATGATCTTGTCGCTGTCTGGGTTTAAGTCCACAAACATCTTGAGAATGAACTCTCGCGCTGCCTGTGCATCTCTCTGGGGGCCTGGGAAATAGAAACAGACAAGCCCATGCAAACAATGATTATATCATTATATTTGATCACAAAAAATGATACATTGACCATATAACTGTAATTAAAAAAGAAAAGAGGAGTGGTTGTGGCTGCTTCTTTAAAATGCATGCACTCTGTGCCCATCTTACACACCCTTTGTTATAGGTTGAAGAGAAAATTGATAGACTTCACAGACAACTGATTGGTTAAAAGTGGTAGCATTAATGTTACTTTTCTTGCAAAGACTATGGCCATATAACCATCTTCAGAACATTGAATAACAAATTCTCACGCACGCACGCACACAATCTCACCATCAAACTCTGGGAAATAGTCCACCAAGTGTGAGTAGGAGATCTTCTCCTCGAGCAGGTCCTTCTTGTTGAGGAAGAGGATGACGGAGGAGTTTTGAAACCAGGGGTAGGTAATGATAGTCCTGAACAGAGCTTTGCTCTCCTCCATACGGTTCTGTTGCAGAGAAGGTGAGCAGTGAGAAGAGTCATGTTGTTTAGCTCCAATTGTTGATACAGCTAATTAATACTGCTTTGTGTGTGTGACAATACATGCGTTTAAAGCAACAGTGTGTGTGTTTTTTGTTTTTTTTAAATGAATGGTCAAGGTGTTTTTAGTTCCACCTACCTCGTTGTCGGACTCCACCAGGACCTGGTCGTACTCACTCAGCGCCACCAGAAACATAATGGAGGTGACATTCTCAAAGCAGTGAATCCACTTCCTCCTCTCTGACCTCTGACCCCCAACATCCACCATCCTGACGGCAGGAGGAAGATGAAGAGGAGGATAATAGGTGAAGAATCAAGAAGGGGGAAAAAAAACAACTTTAGCAAATATCTCTTGGTGGCCTAGACCACCTTTTTTTTTTTTTTTTTTAAACACAGGACAGAAGTTCAAATTCTCAATATCTTGGAATGGCTGTAACGACAGTACTTTTATGTATCAGGCTTTGAATCCATCAAGACAGTTACATTACAAAGACCAAATTATGGCCGGCTTTGTAAAAAACTAAAAGTGTGTATAGCAGAATAACTATATAAAAACAGGAACAGATTTGTTCTATCTCTAGCAGTCCTTAAGACATTCTCTGGTGTACGTCTTCCTTAAACATTTTCAGCACTTGACCCAAATAAAAGATATAGCCTCTTACCCTGGGACCCACTAAAATCTTTCTTTTTTTACTATAATTTATCTCAGGATTCTTCAGCCCTATTAACTTTATTATAAGCAAACTTGTTGAGAAAAAAAAAAAACACCTGATGGATTCAACACCTTGAGAAAAGGATCAATAAAATTCACAAAATCTGGTCTCAGAGCAAACGTGTGCAAATTTCTATCTTTGGCAAGAAACTAACACAAACTAGAAACAATTGTTCGGCGTGAATATGCTTTTGTTCTTGTGAAATAGGTGAGCCATGCATGCCACCACAAATCATGAAAGCGTCCTGTTTGAGACAGATCTAGGATCAGTTTTTAAATCAATGCCAGTTGAAAATTGAGGAAATGGTGTTTGTCAAAAGTCCAGTCACAATGTCTGAGCAGAAAAAGCTCTACTGAAAGATCTGAAACTATACATTTGTTTTATTATTTTTAATTAATTTGTATTATTTGAATCTTTGCCACAAATAATGAATGAGACCATGATTTGTGTATGTATGTATGTATGTATGTATGTATGTATGTATGTATGTATGTATGTATGTATACATAATGAAATTATTCTCAACCAATATACAAAAAGAATTACAAGTGTGGTTTTACTTTGGATTTTATAGTGAAGACAGAAGCTGATGAAAAATCCAAAAACCTGCCGAGCAGCATTGAAATACGCAGGTAGCTGTGTAGCAGATTGCTGGGTTGCATGCATCCAACCTATGCAGGAAATGTATATTCTTTAAAGTAATTTATTCCCCGAATTAATAAATTGAGCGGCATTTGACACTACACCTGATACTAGATCAGTCTTTACTTCTGTTGCTTGGTGTGCTACGTGAAAGTAAAGGGTCACAACACATTCATTTCTCTGCTGGACAGCTTTCTCAACCATCCCTGGTGTGTGTGATAAAGCACCACACACAAGCAATTTGTAAAGTTCTGAAACACACTTGAAGACAAATGGGGGAACAGGGGGGGGATATAAAATGAAGGGACGATAAAAATGAGATGGAGAGGGGCACAGGAGCAAAAGATACAGTACAGAGTACAGACGAAGGACAGGAGGCAGAGTTGAAATGTTGATGAAAGATACAGGGGGGCACCTCTGATGGTGAGATCCTTTTCATGGTAGAAGGACGCCTCTTATGTAACCGTACGAGAAGCTACAATCTGAGAATTGCATCACAAGAAGACTAAGGAAATATAAGAGACAAACTAATACAACTAACAAAGAATTGGCAGAGTATAAAAAAATAAAATAAAAAAAGAATTGGCAGGAAAACGTTAACTTCAGCACATGGGGCCGCAGGTAGACAGGCTGGCATTCGCTAAAGCCATTCATGAACAGCAATCGTGGCAGAAATACTGACTGATAGATGTGTGTGAATCCTCATTAGGTTTCAGTTTCCCTGAGCTTCACTTTGACAAGGTCACCCTTCACTCGTCAGGGAGTTGAGGTCCCAGTTTCATTAAGCCTCCATTTATGACAGCCAATTCAGTAAAATCTTTTCGGTCAAGAAGATTTGGAGTCAGGTCATTAGGTACAATTTAATGCCTAAACTCCTGTACTTTGTTGCCCCTCTGGACACACAGGTGCATGCCTCAAGACCAGGTGCAACATGGTCTCTGAGAGAGCTGCACAAATCTAAGCTAATTCACAATGTGAGGGTGCCCCCTTGTGGTGGCCCAGTCCACTGTGGTCCACAGAGACCCAGGGCCAATATAGGCCCTGCAGGACCTGCTGCCCAAAATAACATTCCTCCACCGGAGAGGACGACCTCGTTTCTTCTGCCAGCCGGAGAGGAAAGGAGGAGAGGAGGAGAAAGAGAGGAGGTGACCCATTTACAGAGACCGGGCACCAGAATGTGGGACTTTGTGTTCATCAGGAGGATTGTGTTATGTGTGGTACAATTGCCGTTGGTGGCGGGAGGTAAAAGAAAGTGTAGGACTAGGAGGAGACCGGAAAATGGTAAGGACTTTCATTTCTATGATTGGAGGGAAGGGTTAAATGAATAAGAATGGGAAACATGGTATACTTGGAGCTTTGGATGAACACACATCAGTTAGCGTATGGGTTAATGATGAACAAGGAGGGACTGAGCCAAAACAGGCCTCTTTCTACCTGAAAATGATGCTTTGCAAGTCGAATGGGTACTCTATGATTCCTGTAGTGGGGATGCGCACCCTGAGCACATCCTGTTGAGTGGGAAGATAGCTGGAATCTGCAATACGATCCAGATCGGAAAGATAACTACAGACAGGCCAGTTGAGGAAAAGAGAGATAAAGAGAAAAAAAAAAGACAGAGAACAGTTATATAAAGCGTGACAGGCAATTACCGCAACCCCCTGCCATTCCAGGAAGTGAGGATCAGTCCTGTTGAGGAAGCTTCAGGGAAAAAAGGCTATATCTCAAAAACATAAGGGTGTTAGTCAGTGTCACTGGTCAACCAACACACTCTATCCAAAAACTACCATAAGACTTCTGAGATTAGCTCGCAACTGCAGCTTTGAGTTTACTTTACTCTCTTCCAAATTGACAATTTGTAGAAAGGTCAAGTAGTTTGTGGATTATGTTGCAGACAGTGAAGTGGCATCAGTGACAATAGTAGCAGTGACTTCAGCAGCAGCAGCAACTGGATTAGAAAAAGAAGGTTCGGGCAAGTATGATATCAAGGATAGCAGGAAGCATAATCCATACTTTTTTTACCCCACACAAAAAGGTGTGTAAGAAAGCCATTTCAATTTTAAATTTAACTTTAAAAAAAAATTGTAGAATCTGTATTTTAAATTGTGCTCAATTGCTTCACTGATTGTATAACGACTTCCTGGAGAATCATTGACATCACTAATCCTTCTTCATCTGTTATTAAGTGACTGCTCCCCACACGCTACAGTGCATCTCAGTCTGGCCTTAGTTTAGATCCTGGAGCCAGAACATTAGCACAATTCTGAACACAAACCACTGATATCTATCAGATATCTAATGTAGACCTCAGGCTCATTCAATTTAAACATGACATTGTAGTAATGTGAGTGCATTTGTAGGTTTGCAATTATCTAGTAATTACACTGACAGGTTACTGGAATGGTACCCTTGTACCATTAAGTATTTTTTCTAACTTTTGGCCCATTTGTTTTACCCATTTTTTTTTTTTAAGTGTACAATTGTTAAAAATGTAGCCCCTGCTCAACTAATGTGTTAATCCTGACTGACATCAGAGGTTTCTGTTCTCATAGCTGCTGTGATACTGCAATCCTGGTGCCATGGGGGTACCTGAAGATGACGTTCTCCAGGTCAAACGGGTATTCTATAATACCCGTGGTGGGAACACGGACCCTCAGCACATCCTGCTGGGTGGGAACGTATCCCTCTGTAGTCACACGGTCTATATCGCTAAGGTAACTGGAGATATACATAAACAGTGTGGATAACACTGAAACAAAGACATATTTAAAGGACTTTCTATCTCTCTCCCTCACTCATACACATGCAAAAAGAAATACATAGCTTACATATTTACCACAGCAAGCACATTTACATGTACATGCCTGCTGAATTGAAACAGCATTAAACTGTAATACAGCAAGTCCACAACCAGGGGGCACTACAAAGCGAATCAAGTGCCTTTAGCCATTTAACCTGGGGTCACATATTATTACAATGTAATTATGGCAAACAAACACAACCACAGAAGAGGAAGCGGACACATTTGGCTACAAATCTGTGGCTAGGAGCGTACATCTTATACCACTGGCATGCAGATATTAAATACAAAGCTTAACCATTAAATGAAGTCAAGGTGAAATGACAGGCAGGACTCGCTGGGCCTTTCACATGACGCATACACTAGAACAATCATATACTATTGATAAACATCCATCTTTGACAATGAACAATTACAGCACTAAAGTGGCTATCATACCTGTGGCTTGTAGATTTTACATATTAAATTGTTGATTGTAGGCTGCTGATTTTTCAGATTTGTTGGCCAATACCACGTGTAGACAAAAGACTAATGTGCTGCCCTGCCCAGTACACATTCCAAAACTCAGAATGGAATTATACACAGGTAGTTACACACAGAACATACACACACACAAACCGCCACCAACAATACATCTAAACACACCCCAATTTTCATCATTACTCCAAAAACTGTCAACAACTATGTCTACATTTAAAGGGGCAAAAGAAATTAGCTTTTTTTATCATCTTACATTGGCGGGTATCTAGCCATGCTGGTAGTTTCAGTAATCATAACATAACTAAAACAGGTATTTGAAAAAAAGGTCAACCGCAACATTTCTGTACATACACAATGTGAGGGAAAAAGGTTATATTACTTTTCCTGAATTTGGTGAACTGCCCTTTTTAATATTATCCATATGCTTACAAAAGTTGATGGTCATTAATTTAAGTACAGACACAAGTACATTGTTCAATTCCTGGATGCATATATGGTTGCTACAAACACACACAAATGTTTTCCACATAAACCATTACTGTACAGTTGAAACAGACAGGTTTTGGGAACTGAGACAGTGTTCTTCATTAATAGGCATCAATTACTTTTATTTACTGTTGGAATTTTGTATTGAAAAATTACCTTAATCAAACCATTGCAAATGCAGAATTTTGCTATAGAAAAGGATTATATCCACAAAGAATGATCCAATAAGAGATTAGCTCCAGATTGTTAAGAATCAATAGTTAGTTTAACACTGTTAAATCTGTTATCAGTTCCCAAACCAATACCACAGACATAAATTACATAACTCACTCACACATTGTGTCCCAGTCACGCAAATACCATTCTTTGATCCTAGACAAACATCAGACCAGGGGCCTGTTGCACGAAAGTAGAATAAAGATATCCAGGATAAGTGAAAAAGCGCAGCTTGACTTAGTGTGATCCGCTCATCGCGGCTTAATCGGTTGCATGTTTGCCAGGCCAGGATGAACAGGTGAAGCTATGTCAAGCCAGGTGTAGATAGCTGGGATGAGTGCACGTTCACGGCTTTCTTAAATAGACCACGGTATCGATCACAGATTTACTGATGCAGAAATGAAGACGACGCATGCGGCATATGTTTCACCCAATGAGCAGCAGCTTCTAATGGAAAGTAACAAGGAGGTGAAGCATATAATATGCAGAAAGGGAAATACGGCTGTTATCAAACGGAGAGAAAAAGCCCAACAGACTATAGCGGACCGACTGAATGTGTAAGGATGTAAAAATATCTAGTTAGCCTACTAGTCACACGGTTTTAATTGCTTTAAATATGCTAGTTTCATGTTTCTTTTTTTATGCCATGAATGTGTATGTAAACAAATGTTCATGTTGTTTTTTTATTCTTCTGACAAGTGACAGCACCAAAATAAAACGATTAAGAAGCATTGGTGTTCCCGGTGTGATGAATGCAAACTACCCTATACATTTGAGGCCACGTTATTGGTCCAGTGCGAGACTTATTGAGAAGGTTATGACACCAAAGTAAGCTATAATAAAAAAAACATTAGGCCTAAATATTAAGGAGTGACACAAACTGTCCTTTATTAAAGAAGGACAAGCAACAAGAAAATGAAATCATGAATGAATTGGTATCTGACCAATCTACCATTATCATCATCATCATCATCTTGGAATATCGCTGCATTGTCACAATTAATCTCCAGAGCACGTCCTTTGTAAACCTGTAGCTGCACAGACCACGGACGCCGCGCTGCTCATCTCTACTTTACAGAGAGAGTGGACACTGACGTGACGCACAGGTCCCCGGGCAGCGGCCGCACGCCAGGCAGCCTCAAAACACTACCAGCCCAACGGGAAAAGTCCAGACTCTCCCAATTGCCACTTGCATCTGGGTGCCAATGCAACCACTTCTAACCATCTAAACAACTGCAATA
>NC_045752.1:4237930-4238068 GCF_008692095.1 Etheostoma spectabile
AAATCAAACTCATGACAACAATAGTGGCAAATAATGCATGTTATTAAAAATTTAATCAGAACACATGCAGAAGAAAACGGAATAACTTAAACACGTTTATTTCGGATCAGAGCGGCAGCTGATTTAACACATGAGACT
>NC_045752.1:4238078-4242827 GCF_008692095.1 Etheostoma spectabile
AATCTTAGCCTGGCTGTTAGCCTGCTCTGGACCAGGCTAGCTGCAAAGAATAAATTTCCATGGTTACTTGGCTGGGTTCAATTCAACCTGGTTTTGTGCAACCAAGTCAAAGCTAAAATTTATCCAGGATAACTTAAATATCCCAGCAACAGGCCCCTGATGTCTACACATGGAGACACAAACACACACACAGACAGACAGAGAAACAGACGTACTATTTAGTGGAGTCAGAGAGCTGGTACTCTCTGCGCCGGTCATAGGCCTCCTGGATCCCTGGGTCGGACCAGAGGCATTTGATAGCTGCAATGTAGGGATAGTCAAACCCATTGATCTTCTCAATGTCCACCTCCTTCACGAGCATGGCATTAGACTGGGGGAAAAAGATGAGATAAAATCAAGATCTGACATAATGCAAAAAAAAAGCAACAAGATGTATCAAGTTTTTACTTATGATAAGAGTATGTACAGTTAATAACTTCCTCCACTGTCCGTCTCGACCTGGTGTCTCATCCTAACCACGGCCACATGTTCTACTGATTCCAAAGACACAATCGGTCTAGCTGGGATAAAAACAACAGATGAAGATGTTGAAGGATGTGGGGTGGCTGTGGCTCAGTGGTAGAGTAGTTGCCTGCCAATTGGAAGGTTTGTGGTTCATGTCAAAGTGTCCTTGGGCAAGACAATGAGTTTCCCCTGGTGCTGCGCCTTCGGAGTGTAAATGTGTGTGAGTGTTTATCTGATGAGCAGGTGGTACATTGTACGGCAGCGTCGGCCACAGTGTATGAATGTGTGTGTATGGTGAATGGCTCCTGTTATATGGAAAAAGCGATTTAAGTAGTCCTTGTCCTTTTACATAAAGGGCAAAATTTGTTGACATGAAAATGAAGAATTTGTGCCAATTTACCAAAAGTGTCTTAAAAAGAAAGGATTTAGAACCCCTACATAATGAAAATTAGACAAAAGTAACTTGGATTATGTACAGTACACACTGTGTAGTGTATTAAGAGGGGACACCTATTAACTGTTACACCACAGAAACAGCATCCTGGGTACAGGTCTCGCTCCATCACTCCCTACAGTTCAGGAACAGATAAAGAAAGAGAGACTGGAGGCCATACTGCAGGCCATCGTCAATATTGCATGTAGACATTCAGTGTTTGTTAAGGCTGTTTTAAGGTTTTGCCATAGCCTACGAAAGCGGCCTGATGTTTCTACTTGTGCGCTGGTGTGTGCGTCGAGCCGGCGTGTGTATATGGTAGAGAGAGGGCAAAGTGAGAGAGTGACGGCGATTAGCTTCGGAGCGCTTCCCGACTCTAGAGTCATGGTGAGAGAAACAAAGTGTCGCCCCTGTTCTTTCTGACCCCGGTGGGATATCTGTAGCAGGAAAAGTTATCCCTCCCCTTGATTTCATGTTGTTTATGGAGAAGGACAACCAGGAAATGAGTTCGGGGGACAAATGCAACGCTACCAAGTGGCATGCGTTGCTGCGACGTGTAGTTACATTTTTTCTTGAGAGGTGCACGTCAGGCTACGGGGGTCCGGTGTAGGTTTGTGTCTTCACATACCTACATCAGTGTTTCTTCGATGGTGATTTTGTAGTGGCGGCCCACCACGGCAACATTTTTGCCACCGCGGTATCAGAAATAGCGATGAAAAAAAATTGAATCACGGTTGCCTTTTAAACTCTCCTGCCGTTATAATCAATATTCAAAAGTTCAAATTGCAGTAAAACAAGTACAACTCTTCAGAGGTTATTGGGCCAATACAGTGTAGCTCCACACATGTTGTGTTGATGTAGTTTGTTGTCACAACGTTCGCTTTCTTCCGAGTTCACCATTAAATGAACAGCTCCACCAAAAACTTCACTGCGGTGGGTCCGTAGACCTGTTGTATAGTGCCCTATAGTTCCTAAAAAACAAATGTTTTGTTCGGACAGACCTGCCCCCAGTACTGGGAAAAAAAAAATCCTAAAAGGAAACTCTGCTCGTGCGTATCAACGGCGTAGATTTTACGCAAACATACAAAACAGCCTTTATTGTTTGTTTATTTATTTAAAACTCTTTAGCAGAGATGTTAACGTATGAATTTGATTTCCAGTGGTATTTTGCTGACGGTAATGTTATTGATGTATAGCCTAAGTTAGCAGCACACTTAGACCGGACCCAGGGTAAGTCTGAGAGCTCTCTTTGCCCGTCAGCTCCAAGATGATGTCATGTTCTGCTGTGTGCTCAGAAGTGGTGAATTTACAATTCAAAGCAAATTAATACAACATTGATATCTTGTGTTGGCAAAAATGCCTTTTTATTGACTTTTCTCTTAGCGAAATACTCTTAGTGAATTTAAGCTGGGATTTTATTGTGAAGGGTAGACATGGAAGTGCCAGCGTTATAAGTCCTGAGGCTTGCTTAAAATAAAGCCTATGTCTGATTGTGCATATAGCCTATGGTGTTTCCCAAAATCTATTCTCAAGACATATAAAACACAGCAAGTTGTGCAGTAAAGAAGATACCAAATCCAGTAATAACACCTTTAAAATAATCAAAGGCGACTCTGGAATGAATGAGTAGTAGCTCATTTTCTTTGTCTGCTGGTCATTCCTTACCCGATTCTGTTCGAATTTGTAGGGGATCTTAAGAGTCTCAGTGGCACGGATCATGGACTGCATGGAGGTGAAGATGTTTTGGTAAACAAGCCGGATGAAGCCTCTCTTATCTTCGTCTGAGTACCCAGCTCCATGAATGATCCTCATCTGCTTGATGAAGGTGCTCTTGCCACTTTCTCCCGTACCTGAAAAGGACAAGGGACGCATATAGTTAGGGAGTGCACCAAACTTATGTTGTGGGAACAGTGAGACGCCTAGCAAAGACCTGTAATCACATCCATAATGCAAACTGTCAGACAAAGAGACCAAAAAAAGGAAGCAAGGGGTGTAACATTGCATTTAAGCATTTCAAACCATTCTGTTGAGATGGGCAGTCTTGTTTCTGACAGTTTTCAGTCATATAAGCAAAATACACTCTACACTACCTTTTTTTATCAAGGGTACCAAGAAGATGGGAGGAGAGTAAGACAAAGGTGTGGTAAGAGACATCCAAAGAATAATGCCATTCTTCATAAAACTACACAATCAAGTCCTTGGCCACTTTCCAATAACAGTCATTTATGTATGCATCAAGTGTTAATCACAAGGTTTTTTTTGGAGGTACTAGAACTTATTTGGTACTGAAATTAAGTAATTGGTACAGTGTACTGATGCCATTGTTCAGGTATGCTGCTACTGTGTAGCCTTTAAGAGCCCCTATTACACTCATTTTTCTCATCATATTTTGACTCTTGGGTCTACTAGATTAAGTTTACATGCTTTGATGTTCAAAACACAGATTGTTTTTCTCATACTGCCCACTGCTGCAGTGCGTCCACCTGAAACACTCTGTCTCAGCTCTTGGCCCATCTTCCTGAAAAGCCCAGTCTGCTCCGATTGGTCCACCGGACCACTCTATTGTGATTGGTCTACCAAATTCAAACAATCCAATGGGCGGGCACTGCTAGCATTCTCAATTAATGCTATCACTAATTGAACTTCAAACAGGAATGTGGGCGAGGCTTTTTAGACAGTGCTGTCTGTGGGAGAGAGAGCTCCATTTGAAATGTGTTTTGGTATTATTTCTACATCTAAACAATACAACTATATAACACACAAAAAGACAGACAAATAAACAATTAAGACAAAAATACCAAAAACCTTTGAGCCAGTTGAAGAGATCCAAGACATGTTGCAGCCTGTTTGTGTATCTGATGTTTAATCAGTGTGCATTTGGTTCTGTTAACAGGGTTTTCCCTGTCATAAGACTGACACGCAGCACCAACGCCTTTTTGGGCAACAACTAAGTCAAATGAATGTAAAATCAATGTAAGCATAAAAAATAACTACAATACTTTCTTCAGATCAAATGATTGTAGTTGGTCCCAGTGGATTCTTCAAATACATGCACCTAAGTCTTCCACAAACCTAGGGAAATGATTAGCAAGGCAAATCAGCATAAGCTGGTCAAAACTCGATTAATGTGGGATGCCCAACTAAAATCAGTTTTATGCTTTATGAAATCCCTCTACTGAAATTCCAAGTTGATTAACTAAACTGGTTAGTACTGCTGATTTGTCAAAACGTCTTTATCCGACACCTGGATGTTGCCACAGAGTTTGGAGAGAGAACAAATCAAAAATGTTTCCAGAAAGGAGAGATGAGTGTGGGAAGGGGTGGGGGGCTACAAGCAAATTTAATGACGTTTATTAAGACAACTTGCACTACATTCAGGATCTAACACTAAACTGCCTCTGCCAAACGGTGACAGCAGGGGTCGTTGTCAAAAGGCTGCATTCCTTCAGTGATCCTCCTCTGCCCTCCTGAGTCCATATCTGGCTGTAAGATCATCATTTCAAGTGGTGTCAGGTTTCCAGATTTACCCATATGGTATGGAGCCCAAGTAAAGGCTTTGGAGTATAGGCCTACACTAAAATATTTATTCTGCTTCTATTCACAGAAACCCCATTGATTCAAGTGGGAAAATCACAACCTCAGCATAGAGAAAAACTCACATTTCTAAGCTTTTCAAGACTGACAGTAATTGCCAAATAAACCCCCACTTGGCTTGGGGGGTCTGTTGGGTCTAACCCACATTTCACACTAGCCCTCTATGTTCTTCATGCCCAGGAACATCACCCTCAGGCCACACCAAAAAAAAAAAGAAA
>NC_045752.1:4242837-4259956 GCF_008692095.1 Etheostoma spectabile
AAAGCTAAAGAAAAGCTGATGGCATTTTAGTCCTCAGTTAAATCAAAAGAGATCCAGCACATCCATAACATCTGATAAACTGAAAGGGAAAGACGAGGAGGAAAAACACACACATACACTCATCTCACCACCACCTACATTCAAGGTTTTTGAAGAGCAGCCATATTTCTGTTACCATAGCAACCCCTCCTCTGTCTCCCTCTCTTTTTCATTCCTGTGTTTTTTTCCCCCCTCTTTCTCCTTTTTCTAAACCCCTCCCATCCGCCCCTTCTATCTCCTCTCTTTCGTAGCAGACAGTAAATATAACTGCAAGGCCCTCGGGCTTGCTCTGTGCTCTTCATCTTTTGGTGTGCCACAGAGAAGAAGGGCCTCGTCTCCACAGACACTTTGGGGAGAAAAAGCTTGTCTGAGGTCAGTACCAAGGGGGTCCCTAACACCAACGATATTAGTATCTCCGTTGATGCAGGAAGAAATACCTTAATCTCCGATAAAAAAAATTTGGATTTCAACACCGTATCCATAAGTGGAAATGATCCTCCTCCGTCTTCTTATCCAACAAAATGCCCAATTTCGGAGAACAGAGACTAGATAGACTATGATTCACTAAAAAGATATTTATCTTTGCTCCTGGATGAATCAATGCTTTGCGGTGAAAGATACAGACTAGTGACGACAAGGTAGTTCGCCTAATAAAAACTGTGATTGACCAGCTAACAAAAGGGAGCCGAGACAAGAGAGCATATTCTTTGTACTGGGCAGTAATGTCCTGGTAGGGACTGCAGACTGCTTTAACGCAGCAGACGATCACTCTCCAGCTTGATGTCTGATTTATTTCTCGTGACCCCGTCACAAGATCTCCCTCTGCTGTGTTCTCTTAACTGTTGTGTCCCTCTCTCACCAGACAACACACTACGAGCCTCTGTCTTCCCCTTTTCCTCCACAGATTGTACAAGCACCAGTCACAGCCACTGACATGCCCTCACCAGCTCTAACCCACAAATACACTCTCTCTCTCTCTCCCCTCCCCTGCTTCACAACCCCTTTTAACCTCCCTGAGGCTAGAAATATGCCTCTCCATTTTCATCCCTCTCCGTCAAGAATTTTGGATATTCATAACTAGAATCCATCCATTCTTTTTCGGTAATGACCTAGAAAAAGGAGGTCACCTTTTAATAGCTCACACACTACTTGGGTTTGATAACGCTTTCGGTCCCAGGTAGCTACAAGTGTGTGAGAGGAAAAGACAAGAGAACACAGAATCAGCTTATGCCCCGAGGCAACAGTGCAAGGTACTCTACACATCCCACACACTAGGGTTGGACAATATTGACAAAATGTGATATTGCGATATTGATTATGAAATTTTACAATAGATATTCATTTGGATATTTTTACACATATGTGAAATTACGGAAAATGCATCGTAACAATATTCATAGACTCAAAACAATATAGTGCACAGAGAGACTTCTATACGGCTCCGTAATGCGGCTGGACCATAAGTCGGTCGTGAATGAAAAATATTCAATCTATCCAACTCCACCGCCTTTGTTTGGCTAGCTCTGGCGTATTAAGAGCAACAGGTTTGGTTTTTTTTGGTAAGTATCATGCACTCATGACTCCTTCCATTTTGTTGTCTACTTCTTCATTTACACTGTTTTCTGTCAAAATCTCACGTGCACCAAGATGTGAAAGTGGCACAATAACTAGCCAAAGGAACGGTTTTTGAACTGAAATTGTTATAGTGTTTCAAGCGGGCTCTAAATCAAACACAACTAAGTCACACAGTCAACAGACGGGACGCTCCACAAAATAAACTAAATATTGCATACTTATTGGGATACTTTCAATATAATATTGCACAACGTGATATTGCGATAACGACATTAAGTCGGTATATCATGCACCCTTAACACACACCGACGCTGGTCTTTCCTGGAGCTGAGCGAGACGTTTCAGTCAGGGGTAACCAGACAATAATGAACATGAAATTAAAAACGGCCTAATTCAGAAGACCTAGTGAAATGATAACAGTATGTAAATAGTGACAGCTAACGCAAAACACTTTAGCTGTATTCTCCGTTGCCAGGCTAGCTTTCATAAGCCTTTACATAACTGGCACACCGCTGTCTTAGTGCAGCAGTTTTGGTTGAGTCCCAGGTTGTTAGTCTATCAGGTTATGTCCGTGTGTGTGTGCATGGCCTACTTTGTTTACACTGTCTGCTCATATCCTATAATTTATTTCATTGGGCTTCACATGCAGGCCACTAAAGGCCTCCTGCTCAAAGCAGGGCCATCCCTGCCAACCCCAGCTTTCCATGAACAAGAGATAATCAGCATCATGCATAGCCTGCATGCAAATGCACACATAAATATAATGGTCCATTGGTATGAACAGCATTGGCTTATCTGGATTTATGAACTGTCCTTTCAGGCAGCGCTTGACAATCCAATCTCAGCAGGGAGAAGACATTTGCATGGACACAGCAGAGGTTTAAGTATTATTAAAACCTCAGAACTGGCATCAGCCAGATGCTAGCCTTTTTTATCAGAGCCCTGAAAAGATACTGTATGAATCAGGCAGTCACAAGGCGAACCAAAATGTAGCGTGGGTCTCAATCTTTCACTAAATTCATCTTGGAAACTGGGCTCTGGCATACAAAGGAAAGGGATTGAGCCAAGGCAGCCTGGAGCTACACAACACACACACCAGCTGCCTAACCAACTGTAGACACACATGAATCCTGTGGTCAACCTCAAGGCATGGCTGTTACCTTTACTGTGATGGCCCATTTTCTTTCATTTTTCCTGCAATGACCTGAGCAATACACACTGTGCAGGACACCACCAGCAAACACAAGCAAGCATAAAGACAAAACAGGACTAGCTCTCTCAGCTCTAATGCAGCCTTCCAACATGTGTTGCTTGCTGTCAGGATATGGGGACAACGCTACTGCTTTGTGCTGATGCCTCTGCATTTGCTGAGTACTCCACATGTGTGGGTGTCAGAATATAAATGCTAAAGCATGCACTGCACATTATACACACACACACACACACACACACACTTGCAAACTTACACACCTTCATTTGACTACCTTAGGATGGCTTTGTCTGTTCACTAGTGAGTATGCGCTGAGTGTCGTTCTGGTCGAGTGGGTGTGGGTGAGCAAAAGAACAACAAAAAAATCCAATACAGGCTTTATAAAATATTTGGAGCTGGCAGCAGTATTTTTGTCGGCAATACGCACTCTGTGCACACCTGCTACTACAAAACAGCCAAATCCTAGTCCATCCATGTTGACATTATTTCTTAAGCCATGGCACTTATTTTAGAGAATCTCATCATGGAGATCTCTATGAAATAACATCACTCCATGTCCACACATGGGCATAACAGGTTTATTATTACACATCTCTGATGCATTGATTTAGATGTAGCCATCACATACCACACAAATTTCCAATCACACTGCAAACCGAACATCCTCCAAAAATGACAAAGTGTAAGCATAGTCATCATTCAAAATCCTACTTGAAACTGAAAGATGAAGTGTGGGCTTTACTGTACGCAGCAGCTGGTGGAAGTAAACAGGAATGAACATGCCACCCTGTCAGCAGAGAGAGGGCTGGAAGTACTGGCAGTGAACTAAGAGGCAGGCTATGTCCCCATCCTGTCCGGGGACCGAGGTAGCAGCAGTATGTGGGACAGTCACCATCTAGCCTCATTCACCCCCATATCTCCAGAGATGTAGCCAAGACCCCATTTAGGTGTGTGTGTGTACACACTAGTGAGCAATATGAGCAACCATGCAATAGACACCATGTTGTAGAGAGAGACAAAGCGTGTGTGCGGGGCTGGCTGAGGTGAGGTTGACTGCCTGGACATTTATTAGAATGGTCTGTGTTATAACAAAAGTACTCACTTCCTGTACTCAAGTAGAAGTAAAGATACTTGCGTTAAAAAATACTCTGGTTAAAGTAGAAGTACTGATTTAACTTATTTACTCAAATAAAAGTAACAAAGTACAGGCTTGGAAATTTACTTAAAGTATAAAAGTAGCCTTGCAAAACACAACTATTTTTTTATGCAAAGCTACCTGGACCACATCAATGTTAATAGAGTGCAAGGTGAGATACTGTATATATTGTTAGGGCTGGGCGATATGGCTTATTATTAATTTCTGAATATTTTTGACAGCTCATATGACATTTTAAAGTGTTTATATTTTTAATCAATATTAAAACGTTCTCATTCGACACTGAGGTGGCCTGCTAGGATTTTGAAGTGAAATTGGTCAGTAGAAAGAGGAAGTCTCTCAAGTCTATCAACTACATTGAAATAATTTTTGTTTTATAGATTTATGTAATTGGATCTTCAGTATTATTGACAGACATCACCATGAAACAAAAACAATCAACACAAATTAACACTTTTCATGTCAACAGAACATTAGATTAAAAAATGATTTTACATTCTCTCATAAAAGACCATCTTTGCGGTGCCCTGAAATCCTAGGGGTTTGAGGCGCTGACCATTAACTGCAACGCACCCTTGCTTGAGTCTGGCCAGGGACCTTTATTGCATGTCATTCCTTATCTCGCTCTTCCCTTATTTTTGTCCTCTTTTGCTTTTAATATCCTGAACAGTCATGCAATGACCCTTAAAAACAAATCAAAAAAATTGAGAAAATTAAATCAAAATGAGACCGATTTCTGCCTCTACCAGTTGAACGTTCTTGATCCCAGAGGTTAATCTACCTGGCCTTGAAAATACTCAAGGAGAACTTGTGTTTGCAGAACCAGTGATAATTTCCATATTAAAAGTGCTAGATCTGACCATGATAACGAGGATTTTAGTAATAAGGCCATCAGCATAGCTCTACATTTACCGGTACTAAAAGTACTCTATCACAGACACAGAGAGAAACACACACACACACACACACACACACACACACACAATCACTGAAGAGTAGAGCTAGAAGATCCCTATTGCCATATATGATCAAAATAAGACAGCTTGGCAAGAGAAGGTCAGCAATAAGCATCGGAGCCTAACCCTTGATTCTCTCCCTGGTTCAATCAGGCTGTTCCTCTAAAGGATGTATTAACCTGGTAACAAGACATACTGCTGAGACAGGGAGGATCAACAAGAACAACTCAATCAATGAGCACTTACTTGGCAAACAGCTGTACATTAAACCTCGGCCTGGGATGTTGTGCTACTGAGCCATCCACAACACTTTGGCTGTTGAGCCGACTTTTGCCCCAGTCAGATCCCTTTCTTAAATACAGTGCTTGACTGAATTCTCTGATGACCAAAAATGCCTTTCTGACGTCATTCTAGGGATTTTTACTGATCAACAGACATTCTGTTCCTCATGTTTCATGTGAAACCCACATTTTCGAGAAAAGCAAATGCCAACTGGTACACTGACAGCTTGACTGGGAGCTCACACTTTCCCCCGGTCAGCACTTAGGGAAACCCTAAAGCGTTTGCCCTTCCATCTCACTTTACTGACTGTTCGCTCGCTCCAGCAGTTCATTTACCCGATGCAGCAAAGGCCATAGCTCCTAGTCCACTGTGTTTTGACCAAGTAGAGGCAAACCACTGGCCTGTGGAGCAGGAAGCTGTCGGTATAGCCTGATATGGCCTCAGTCGTAGGCAGCCAGACGGTAGGCACTGCTGCAGCTAGAGCTTGTAAATATATCGATATCTAGATATTGTCTTAGATTTTGGATATCGTGATATGACATAAATGGTGTCTTTTCCGTGTTTTAAAGACCGCATTACAGTTAAGTTATGTAATATCTGAACTTACCAGACCGCTGTAACTGTTCTATGATTCTCCTTTATCCATTTAGTCATTATATCCACATTACCGATGATTATTTATCAAAAATCTCATTCTGTCACTATTTTGGGAAAGCACCAATAGTAAACACTACAATACTGTTGCGGTATGAATTTGCAAGGTATTTTGTCAAAAATGTCTTGATATTTGATTTTCTTCATATCGCCCAGCCCTAGCTGCAGCCATGGCAGAGTTGTTATTTTTTGACCAAGTGGTTAAAGCATGATGCTTTTACCTACAAAACTAACCCACAAAAAATTAACCCACACCGTATTCTTAGTCTGGAAACTTCATGCCTGTGTCTGGCATGAAATAGAAAATGAAAACCAAAAAAAAATCTCTTAACAGTTTTGTGAGGCATGTCTGTTTTGGCAATTCACCCTGGTCAAATAGCAAATCCTGCTAGGAAGGGGGGGGGGGGTACAGAGAGAGGGTGGACCTCAATTGTGAGGAAAAAAACCATTTTGGGGGAAATGCTAGAATCTATCAATCTAGATCTGAAATATTGATTGATATTTATACATCGATTAGTCTGTCAAATTGCAACCATTTTAATGAGAGAGTCATCATTCAGGTTATTTACCAAGCAAAATGACTAAATCTTTGGTTCCAGCTGCTCAAATTTAAGAATTTGCCACTTTTCTCTGTTTTACATTCTTGTAAACAGACCCAGACGTCTCCCTGCCAGCACCTACACCAAATGAATGCAACCAAAAGACTTTTCTCACATCTAATTGATGTAGTTGGACTTCTTTAGCTTTAAGTTTTGTCTTTAAGCTTTTTTAGTGTTATTAATTTGTTATCTGCTCTAGCTTTTCCAGTGTTTTTGACACATACAGTATATGGTAATAATAATGGTCCAAAATGATGTGGAAAACGAAAGGGACACAAAGACTACAACGAGATGCCAAAGGACCACAGAGACCAAAAAAACCTCAAAGAAAACAACAACAATGACAACACGACAACAGAGCGACGAGAGAACCCACAAACAGACAAACAAAGGGACATAAAAAGTCCGTTTTTTTTTTTAATTTAAAAACATAACATTTTCTTGAGGAAGGGTTACTAAACCCATCGCTAAATACGTGCACCTAAGTCTTCCACAAAGCAAGGAAAAAACACTTTAGATTTCAGCGTGGGCAAAGCACTTTTAGGTTTTAAAGGTATTTTCTATTTCTAATGTAGGCAAATGCAACTTACTAACTTTTATTTGAATAGTTGGCTCATCGATAAAATCTCATAAAATAGTGAAAAATGTTGTAACAATTGCCCAAAGTGACAACTTGAAACATCTTGTTATATTGTTTTTGTCCAAAATAACACTTTCAAAATTCATATAAAACAGACAATATCTGCAACACATCTCACTGGAGAATCCGGAACTAGAAGCGAATGGCTTTTTGTTTGATGAATGACCCAAATAATTGATTAATTAGATTACCAGAATTATTGTTGAATCATTTCATTTTTATCAACTAATTGCTTAATTGGTTGAGCTCTTTGCTATATGAATCATTCTAAGATACATCCCAACACAAACCATTAGATGTGAGCTGAATTGTGACAACTTAAAACGCTCCCCAAAAAATGTCAGTACGTATTCCCACATTTATGTACAACTAAAAGTGGGACTACTTGGCCAGAAGGAGCTGTGAGGCACAATGCATTGTGCTTAGCTGAAATGTACAAACTTATCACCATGCACATGTCCACATGCACTGAAGGGCTCATGACCAAATAACTCCCACCACATTCACCTGAGATGGATAAAAGTCCAGTACTCAATATGCAGCTCAATCACCTTCTGTCTCCTTTAAAATACAATTGATGGAAGGTGGTGGTTACATGTTCAAAAACAGAATGTCTTCTTCCTCCAGTGAGGTGTGGAGAGGCAGGCAGCTCACTGAGGGCTGTGGGCCTGAGAATAATGCCAGGGGATAATAGGAGTCAGTGACATCTTAAAGCCTCAGCAGCAGATGTGTTTAACCAAGCCTATTAAGACCTAGACTAATCCAGCCTTGCACATTCTTATCCACTTGTCCACTGACAGCCTTAACTCACACAGTATGGCCACTTAGGCCTACAGCATCCCGATTGCAGTTCTTAATTGCTTTTTGCCTTTCACAAGCTGACACTTCCATAAGTGTTTTTTAATATCTGCTGTCAATATCTGGAAATACTAAAACACCAGATGCTAAAGCTATGTTTGATACAGAGTGTAATTGAGCGCCTTTATTTTATAAATCCGGAAATCACTGTCAACCCAATCCTTATTGATCATCTGGCAAGAGAAATATGATTGCAGCACACAAGCAAACCCTTTCAAAACTGCGACACAAAAACAAACACGCCCCCTTTTTACCCGCTCACCTTGGCGATTAACATGTATGACACGGAATAGAATATGTCCCATCAACAGTATGGCTCTATTGTGGCCTACTTATCCGAGCTGAGGTATTCAGCTGGGAAATGAGAGCATACACACATGTCAAATAACCAGGGCTGCATTTGGTAGGAGAGAAATGGGAGCAAACGTTTTGAAACTAAGGATGCAACCTAGATAATTCTAATTGTCCTAAAAATGGACACTTGCTTTTTTTCCAAAGGAGCTTTTGCACTTGTCAGTTGTTTAAGTGGCTGACAGCACGCACACTTAAGTTAAGTTAGCAGGGCAAGCAAACAAAACACGTTTTCCTAAAAGCGACACAAGTACATATGTGATAAAGCACTGCCTAATATTCCTTTTGTGTGTGCACAGAACTATGAATCAATGCAGTACAGAGAAATTTATTCAACAGCAGCTCCCACCTGCCCACAAACCAGCTATAAAAATAGCTAACCTGCTCAGCTAGACTCCAAGATGAGGGGGGAAAATCCCCTTAGCACCCTCGTCCTCTGGAAGGGTAGCTTTGGAACACTGGGTGCACTGTGCAGACCAATATGAGAAATAGATCAATGAATGAATGGCACCAAGCAAGGTCTAGTTGTAGCACCTGAAGCCTCAACCAGTTGTACAAATGTTATGCAATCTGGAAAACGGTGCAAAGCAACGCAAAGCTGCTGCTGCTTCTTCTTTTATTATCAAATGTACATCTTCACCTTTTAACCACCACCAGCTAGCAAACCTCACTGGCAGTTTTGATGCTGGCCGACTGATTAGCACGAGGGATAGTCAATAATTGTAAACTGGCCCACTGACAAGCATGTGTTGGCTGTAAACGGGGACATTTTAGTAACTTCGATGCAAAATGAGCTGTTTTCTGCACACACAAATGCAAACCACGTAACATATAACTTACTCAAGTAAAGAAACAGTGTGTCTGGCTAGCCAGTTTCTTGCAGGTATGCACCTAAACAAGCCAACTAACTGATTTTTACTCGACAAGCTACGAGACAAGCCACGCATTTCGGAAATCATGCCATAACGTTACTCATACTGAACCAGGCTTCCAGTTAGCAATCTTAACTAGCATTTTTGCTAGCTTTGCCAAGAAGGCCCAAGCACGTTAGTTTTCCATAAAACGACACAAGACATGACGATAAACATGCATTTGAGAATTAGCATGCCACGTACCGAGAAGAAGTAATTTCAGCTCTCTCCTGGAGTCTCGCTTGTCTCGGCGCAGTTGTTTGTCAATTTCTGCATTGATTCGTTTCGACTCCTTCGCCTCTTCGCTAAGGCAGCAAGCCATCATGGACTCCAGAGTCATCCCCTCTGGTTTTGGCAGCCCGGTTAAGACGGGACCCGACACACGGTTTCAGCTTATCCCGAATCCCCGGTCCTCGCTTAGATCTTAGGCGAGGAGGTGGTCTGTTGGGCTGGACGGATGGACTGGGGGAGGGGAGACTAGCTATGGGCCTCGCTGTCAAGTTGTCCCCCCAGCCGAGAACAACTGCGACTTCACCGGGGTGTTCTCGTCAAATCACGGGAGATTCGGACAGGGGAGGGAGTCAAGAGACGGTGGGGCCTCCCCGAGATGCTCTGCCTTAATACTGCTAACGTTACTGTTAAAATTACTGCAACTGCCGCGGATTAGCCACTTAACACCAGATTTGTATCATTAACAGCCACTGTTAATTGGTGGTCCAATTCTATATTTTCTTCTGTCACTGTGGTCCAATTCTATCTTCCCAATCCGCCAAAAGTGGTTCAAAGCTGCAGTGTCGCGACATCCAACCCCGTAACAGTTGTTTTCTGTGCAGGCTCACCAACGTTAGCTAGCTAGCTAGTTCACGTTAGAAAAAGTAGTCGTCCTTGCTTGTAGCTAACATTAGAGTGATAACCGTTGTTGCACTACGCCGCAGCAATGCGCCCGTTTTCTAAGTAGCTAACTAGCTAAGTTACATTAGCTTACTTTGGCTAAATTAGACGTAACGACCACGAGAGCAGCCTCGATAGCCCGCTAGCTCACTTAAAAACGCCTCAGCTAATGTTGTGTCAACCCGCAGTGATTGAAACAGCAAGCTGGTTAAAGGAATTTGTCCGCCTAGCTAGCGGTAGCAGGGCAGCACCCCATCACATCCTGACTCATTTTGACGGTTAAATATACGGCTACTACCACAGCCCGTACGAGATGATAAAATGCGTGCCGGACCGGTGGCTTTTGCCAGAAATGTATTCGCTGTAAACAGCTGGCTTTCGGGTAGTTCGTCGCTGGAACAAGGTCGGCACACACACCAGTCTGATGCCAAGCAAGGAGGAGATACTGTGGTGTTGAGTGACAGACGGAGGGTTGCATGAAACAGGTTTGTGACAGACCAATTGAATGGACGAGGCGGGTCCTCGAGGTGGGATCTGACTGTCAGCCACAAGTTAAATCGTTGAGAAGATGCACACAAACAGCAATAAGGAAGGACTGTTTTTTACGTTTAAAAAAATATGTCCTAAGCAATGCATGTGAAATCATTGCGAAAAAAAGTCCACCACCTGCTGTACAATATTCTGCACTGCTGAGAAATATATTTAAAAGTTTGGTGTAACATGGAAACTGATCATCAAGACAGAATTCTAATTAATAAGTAGGCTAGATAATCCACATCACTTCATCAATTACCTGCAGAATAATGCAAGCAGCGATGACTTTGGTGGACATATGCTGTGGTAGCAGTGACATCTTGTGGCCTTAGAGTTGAGTTGCATGTAACGCCTGTTCAAAGTACATTTAACCATATTGGTATTTATATTGGTACCCATGTCTAGCAAAATTAATTTTCTACAGGTTTCCACAACTGTAACACATGTTTACATTACACACAGACGAACCCAATCAAATATAAGATGGAACCATAATTAACAAACTCATTTTATACAACTGGAATCTTTAAACAATGATGCACTACATACAAATTTAGAAAACAAAATAAATGAGGGTCATGATAGATAGCCCCTTTCAGACTGTGATGCTTAATACACAATAGAAAAGTATTGTTTGATACCTGAAAAAAAGCTACTTCTGCCATTAGTGGGGCAAAACATGTGACTATTGGCCAGATGGAGGCACCAATGTAAAGGCATCTTCACTTTGTGTGGCTTAAAAAAAAAGTACAAATGTTTACAGGGATTTCAAAAACATTATTCTAAATGTGAAGGAAGCTTTATCAATTATTCTGTTTAAAATAGTCACAGAATAGGTGTCGGACCTCCTCAGCATTGCTTTGGTCAATGTTGGTTGAGGGGAGCTGCTTGTGGCTGGGCTGGGGGCTCTCTGCCTCGGCAGACTCCACCTTCCACTCTGCTTTAAAGGCGTCCCCGTGGGACTCGCATATGTTGTGCAGAATGCAGCAAGCTAGAATCATGGTGGGCACTACGTCCAGTCCACAGTCGTTCCTCTTGCTTAAACACTGCCAGCGTGCCCTCAGCCTCAGCAGCGCCTCCTCAGACACACGAAGGGCTCTGGTGAGCCGCCGATTAAAGAGCCGCTGTGGCTCTGTCAGTGCTGTGTGGCTGGCCCTCTTGCCCTTTTCCTCAGGATAGGCCTTCATCAGCCAGCTCTGGAGAGGGTGGCAGGCCTCACCCAGCAGCACATACCTACAGCAGACACAACAGATGGTTTTCAGTCACTTACAGCACACACCATAAGACTTGACGTCCTAAAGTTCAAATCTGTTTAATAGGATAAACCCCTTGAGATGTATCATCTTGTTTTTGAAGGGGTCCCAACATATAACACAATCATTACATGACAACAAAAAAAAAGACTCAGCATTGCAACATTTCGGCTGTTGACTTGATTTGAAATATTTAAAATCATAAACATGATGGCCTTAAATATGTAGTGTAAAAAAAAAAACGATGTTTGAGATGTATGGTGTAATACAACAGTTTTGACATATAATATCTCAAAACCTTGTGCAATGTGCATACAGTATCCTAAATGCCTGAAAAATTGGACCTACTTAGTGTGAAATTAGATCCTGACTAAACCAACATGCTTTACCTAAGTGGTTTTCCCATGAAGATAGGTGGCGGGGCAGGCGACAGTCCACCCTCTGCAGCTGTGGCCCACAGCGATGAGTTCTGGAAGATGTCTGCTGGGTCCGTACCACCTGGGAAACTGGCACATACATCCCAGAATTGCCCACTGCCACTAACAGCCACCTCAACCACAAAAGAGACAGAAAAAGGCGATAAGTCCAAATCAGACAACTTGGTAGCAAACATGTATTGTCAGCAGCATTTGGGGTGTACTCTCTACCTGAGACAGCACTGAGAGCCAGCCAGCGGGGTTAGCGTAGTCAGACGCGTTATTTGATGGGGTGATGATAGCTGTGTGGAGTGTTGCTATGGTAGCAACGCAGTGAGGAAAGCCCCAGTTGGACAGGAAGAGTTGGGCTGAATCCTCCAGCTCCTGCTCACTGGGGGGCCGCAGGTAAATGGAGCTGAGGAGCGCCACAATGGCGTGACACATGTCCCTAACACACCTGCACACGGTGGACTTCCCCACCCCAAACAGGGTGCTGATGGTGCGGTATTCGATGTTGGATGCCAGGCGCCACAGAGCCACTGCTACGCGTTTTTCCACCGGCAGCGCCAGGCGGAAGCTGGTGTCCTGGCGAGCCAGACGGGGCCTCAGCTTGTCACAGAGGTAGAAGAACGTCTCCCGGCTCATACGGAACTTATCCAGCCAATCAGATGGCTGGAATTCTGTCATCACCACCCGCTCCCACCAATCAGTGCTTTGGGTGGTGGTCCAGGGACGTGTGCGGATGCAGACGTTGGAGTGGATTCCTCCTGCTATCATCATCTGGCAAGAAGGAGATCAATAACAAAATAATTACTTTATTTTTATTTTTGAACCGTCAATGCTGCAGATGTTTTTGGATCTCTCTGCTTTTGTACTTAGCTTTTTCTCTTAAAAGGAATCTGTTTGGATTTGCATAAACTACAGCAAGAAAACTAAGGACACATTCTACCTGATAAATGTTATTATACTTGAAGCCAAATTCCATATCCATAAATATAAATACACTAACAATAAGCATTTGACCATGCTCTGGTTGGGGAAACTATAAACTCAAAACAATAACAGTGCGTACAAAAAAGATGTCAAAACATATACCAGTGTGCATATGTCTTTATATTTATTCTGGGCCTTTTCGGTAAGATCTATGTAGCTGCTTTACTTTATCTTTGTTGTTTGTAAAACGGCAACTTTTCTGTTATTTTAGGGTTAGGGTTGAAACAGTTAAATCGATTAATCCCCAAACAGATGATTATGATGAATCTATTTATTATTTCAGTGGGGAAAAAAATCTGTGATTCTCAATTGTTTTATGTTTTACATGATAGCAAATTGTACATTTTTGGGGTTTGGGTTGTCATTTGAAGACATCACATTGAGCTATGGGAAATTGTGACAAACATGTTTTTTTTTTACCATCCACAAATATTGTGTTCAGATATTTACCCCAGGAAGTTAGTGTAATACACAGCAATATGTAGCCTTTACGTGACAGACTTGTTGACAGTGGTCAGAGAGGTTTTGGGGATAGAAATTGGGACAGAAAGGGAGCGACTGACCATGAGCATCCTCCTCTGTCTCTGGAAGAAGTACTGCCGATGCCTGATGCGTCTTTGGATCTCGTTGCGCCTCTGGACGTTAGCGTCGTGTAAGTCTCTCCTGCGCTTCAGCAGCATGTAAGTCATCAGGAACATGACAGACCGCATTGGCTCCTCGTCCTCCATTTTGATAGGTTCAACCGGGAGGCAGCACGCAATGCGTTAAGTAAGAGTTCTGACAGCGGCTCAGGTGTTAAAACTACTAACGCGTCATTTCACTGTACATTTTCAATTGTAGCCTACATTTCGCTGTAAAAAAAACAAAAAAAAACCGCGGAGTTAACCTAAATCCTAAATCGGATCTGCTAGAATGATCGACGTAGTTAGCTTCGGGCACTAGGAGTGGGGATTGGTTAAAGTTAGGGTGAGAATATCAGGGTAAGCCAATCAGAGGCAGGATAAGGCGGGCCACGAGGCGCGTCCTATGACGTCGACACGTTTAGTGGATCCAATCTAGCATCTACCGTCAATATGATAATTTTAACCAAAATTTTGATTACGTAAGTCAAAGTTTTTGAATAAAGAAGCCCAGCTTTTTGTAGCTGGTTGCCAATTATTAAACAATTCATTTTTTTTCCCATTTCTATTTCTACCTGTACAAACCAAAAGGCTGTTATCTTATGAACTTTGTAAGCCTCACAAGATTTTTGTATGAAGTTATTTGCTTTTTTTTTTGTTTGTTTTTCCTTTAGTAACCCCCTGGCTCGTTTAGAACGTAGACTGTTAAGATGTACATAATATGTTGTTTCCTACAAAGACATATAATGTGTATGGTTTCCTATTGTATGTCTACGTTCTTCAGAAAATCTCGCTTTTGAAAAAAAAAAAGCATCTACCGTAAATTGGTCATAAACAGTTACTTGTGTAGGCCACTTCCGCTTTCTTCTTCTTCTTCTTTGAGGTTTAACTGCCGTCGACATCGACCATGTTGCATTACTGCCTCCCTCAGGTTTTACTCCTACACATTTTCCGGCCCTTTCCAGTCTAGTCAGCTTAAGAAAACGAGATATGCTGTAACACTTTAACTCCTTGACCCCTGTCTCCTCCTTGACTCTTATGTAGCCTACCTTTAAATTTGTGCTCTACTCTCCCTATTTCCTGTTATTGTGTCCCCCTTTCTTGCCTTTCCTGTGTAGAACAGCTATACATTTTCTGTATGACACAATGTGCCCAGCTGTTCAGCCTCCTGGCCCAAATCACAAAGACCCCCTTGGATGTTATAATGAAAAGTGTACTGTGTAATTCTTAGCCTGCTTATTATTACTTGCTCTTTGCGTTTTATTCCCATATTTTTAACCTATTAGATTAGATTAGAATTGTATTGTCATTACACAGGTACAGGTACAAGGCAACGGAATGCAGTTTAGGTCTAACCAGAAGTGCAATAGCAACAAGTGCAGGATAAACAATGGTTCTATAAGTGCAGGACATGGATATGTACTGAGTAAATATAAAGATGAATACTATTATAAACAGAATTTTACAGATAGATTTGTCCTATGAATATAACATATAGGTAACTAGTATTGTGAACAAAATTTCCAGCTGGAAATGTACTGAATATAATATAACAGGCCTATAACTACTCTTTTTTTACGTAGATTGAGTGTAAATATCTTCCTTTTTTCCTTATCCCAATGTTGTTGCCACTTGCTGAGACACCTCGTGACATGTATCACTTTTTCACATCTTTAACTTTAATATGTCTAATATGCTCTCTCCAGGCCAATCTTGGATCGAAACACACTACCAAAAGCTCTCATCTCGGTCCAAGATATTTCCATAAAGTCTCCACTTCCCTGATGTTCTTTCTTGTGAAGAACATAGCTTTTGTTTTTTTCCACTAGCACATTTCTTAACCATGTATTGAACACTTCTCCCTCTTTTCCACAAAAGCCCATCATCAGCAAACAGTGATCTCCCACCACCCATTCAAATATTTTCAAAAATATCACCTAACAAAAATTGAAAATAAGGTTGGACCCATTTTTAACAACTTGATAGCTCTTACACACACACATACACACGCACACACACTCATAGTCAAGGCCGGACTGAACTGAGCTTTGTGTCTCCCACGCACTCACATCCACAGACACCATACACCAATTATTCCTTCATGTATGTAGTCTTGTGCATTATGTTATGTCTTGTATTATCCTGCTGTCTGCATATATCCTTTTCAGAGTGCATGTGGCGGCGCTTTCACTAGCTGCGGCTCGGAGGCTCTCTAAACTCTCTAAACTGTATTTCGTTGCATTGTACCTGTACATGTGTGATGACAATAAAGTTGAATCTAATCTAATCTAATCTAATCTTATTTTCACCTGAAAAGGTCTTCCATCTAGAAAGTCCATAACAGAATTTGATCAGAAGCCCTTTATTCCAGATTATGTATAGGCTTTCTCTACATTATAAAAAATACTACAACCACTGTCTTTATTTACTTGAGCTTTCCTTATTTCATCTTCTAAACACAACAGCCGTAGTATATACCTTTCTGAATTCACTTTGATTCACCGCTTTTCAGCTCCCTGGCATCCTCCCCTCCTCCCACACCTTGTTACACAGCAACATCATTTCTCAGACGTCAAACAGTAAGATGCACTTTATTTTATCATGCTAGCATATCTCATATTTACCAGGTGAAGTCTTGTCTCATATCTAAGGCCTTTCTTAGTTCTCCCATGCTGAAACAGGCACTTTGTCCCTTATCAATTATATATTTTTTTACAAAAAGCCTCCGTGTTTTTAGATTTTGTTCTTTCTCTCACTGCCTCTTTACTTCTGCAGACAAATTCTTGGAGCTATGAACAAACAAAAAGTGTTCTCATCATCTCTCCCTTTACTTATTTGTCATGGCAGATTCATTCAGTTCCGAACCGGGTAACTCCACACCATTCTGTCCCTTCATTTATTTTTTGTATTTCATCATCCCCCACAACTCTCCCACCTTTACCTACACCCGCAGTGAACCAGAGTGCTGCTGCAAATGAGTAGTGGTTTCATTAAAACGTATGTGTCAAATATTTAATTTAAATCTGTTTATTAATCCCCAGTGGGGAAATTATAATTTACACTCTGTGTACACACTTTGTTAGTAATCACACACAGGCCTGAATTACACACACGCTCAGGACCTATACATGCACTCATGGAGAGATGTCAGAGTGAGTGGGCTGCCAGCTGAACCAGCGCC
>NC_045752.1:4259966-4283061 GCF_008692095.1 Etheostoma spectabile
GGGGGGGGGGGGGGGGGGGGGGGGTACTATTTTACTTTGTAATTGACCTTTTTGTCTAATTTCAGATCTGTTGACTTCCTGGTCTTTGTCTTCCTTCCCGCCTGTGTGCCCCAAAGGTCTACAACGTCTGGCTCTGCCCCGCAAAGGTAAGGAGAAGGGAACTAAAAGCTTTTTATTTTAAATTTCTCACTACTCTCATCTTTTTTTCGCCCACCTTAAATTCTTCCTGTAAACTGCTTTCTTTGCTTCGATTTGTCAGTGTTTGGTAATATGTCACATGAGCACTTTATTTACATTATCTTTCATATTAATCTAATCTAATAAATATTTGAACATATTAGGTTTATTCCCCAAAATATCTTCTGCTACAATGCCTTCATGAGGATAGCGTATGTAATTGGCTTCTGTCAAACTGGATAACTGTTTCTAATAAATGGTTAACAAACAACAGCAACACAAACTACATTCTCCAAGAGGACACAGCGCTCAAAAAAATTGGATTTGTAACAGGGTTGTTGTATTGGATTGCATAAGGCGTAGAACAGTACAGATTTTTACTTTCCAATCTGAGCAATAATGGAAACTGTCAGGATCAATACTGGTCTCAAGGAAAACATTTGGTCTATGAAAGGAAATCATTGTCCTTCACACAGCACTGTAGCTGCTTGCTGATTTTCTGATAACAGACAACAAACAATATGTTTTACAATATATTATCTTCCAAACAATGGAATTACAGGATTTAGTGTCTACTTGAGAGGATGGTATATCTGTGAGTGTAGGTTTGAGATTAGAGGAGGTACACAGAAGGTCATTATTTACTCTAGGACATACTTTAGATTGTTATACATTCATAAATTATGAGAAAACCGACAGGAAACCTAGGACACAACTTTCACTCGAGTGATGAAGAGCTCTGCCGCTGCGTTCTCAAACTCCTTTGCGTCCATGTTACCACCCGGGCCCCGTGTCTGGGCCCCAGCCATGGCCTGACCTAACTTGTAGGGAGAGATCTTGGCACTGGCCTCCAGGTAGCGTATAGCCTTTACGTTAGCCTCCGGACAGGAAGTAGCTTTAGTATTAGCATTAACACAGGCTATTGTCTCACAGCCTTGGGAAGTCTCCAAGGCTTCCTTTAAGGTCCCCAGCACAGCCAGGCACAGTGCCCGCGAGGCAGGCCCTTCATCCGGGCAGCACACTTCAGCATAAAGCCTCTGAGCCTGCCGTATGTAGTCCGAGAAAACTGCACATGTGAGCACACCGTGACGGAAGACATCATAAGGGACTGCCTCATGGTCTTGACAATGGAGGCGTCGGAGGAGCGGGGCTGAGGTGGAGGCGGGAACTCCACCCTCACTGCACAGGCACTGCAGAGTCTGTGTGTAGAGGCCTCCTCTCACTCCTCCTCCTCCTCCTCCTCCTCCTTCTGTCGGGCTGTCGGTGGTGGGGCCATCATGGCCTTCAGAAACCTCAGCAGGACGCCTACGGGGCCCAGTGAGGTTCAAAAGGTCGTAGGCCACGCAAACGTTGTTGCTGAAGGCAGATCTGGGTTTAAAATAAGTTCATAAAAGAAAGTTAATCATTGGTCTCTCTGTAGCAGTTAGAAGTTAAAGCTTGTCATTGATTAATGGACAAATTAAATGTTATTGATCTCAGATACAAATATCTCAATCTGGGTAAATAATACCAGGGCCGGCATGGCTAGACATATCCAGAGGTAGTTCAGAAAATATGTTTCTTTTGTAATTTGGGTGAACTGACCCTTTAATTTACACATTATCCATACAGGATGTGAAATACCAATCGGGGTGCAACGTTCTAACATGATGTCCTTTATAAAGTGTTGAGGTGGAACTAATGGCTTTATTATTGGGTAATCCATTTTTCACACATGCTTCAGAGAAGAAAAAAACTCTCTGGCTGAGTCACTAATTAAATTAGAATCAATAGTCAGTAATAAAAGGTCAAAAGTTTATCACTTTCTGTTAAGGGTTCTTAAAAAAAAAATTCAGAGGTCAAATTACCCATTGGGGGTATGTCTTCCTGATGAATTAAAGACATAAAAAGACAAATCGTTTAAATCAGTCTACCAGACATCCAGGGGTGCCAAGCAAAATTACGAATAGGTGAATCCTTTAGATGTCTAGGTTGGCACGGTGGTAGACCCACATAGGTTCCATTAGACTTATATTTGGTTCATTAGGAAAGAGTCCGGTCTGGTTTAGGACCGTAAAGCTCTGAAATGTGCCCACACCTCTGGGAGTGGTGCGCCAGCCTCAGGTGCCACAGCGCCCGGTTGAGATGCTGCTGCTCCTGCTGCTCCTGCGCACCTGCGCTCAGATGCCCGTTGTTCAGCTGATCCCCATCGCCGCATCCAGCTGAGCCGGTCTCTGTCACGGAGGCGAGGTTGCAGAAGTGGTCGGCTAGGAACCCGATGGGATCGTCCGATCTGGCCTCCACCATCTTGAGGATGGCCCCGCGGAGCAGTTCTCCCACCCCTGCCTGCGACAGAAACTCCCTGTCGCTGTCCGATTTGGTGGCTTTGGCCTCAGGCATCCCTGGAGGGGTAGCACCGGACCGGCGCTTTTCCTTGTCCGCCATAGCTGATGACGTCCCGTGTCGCAGCAGCGGCAGCGGAAGTGATTAAATGACGGTCGAAAGACAGGAAACGGACCGGTGATATCGGTTGATGTTGATTGTACATAGTATACCGTAACAAATAATTGCAAAAACTATACGACGATTTACAACAGATGAGAGCCCCAAAACGAAAGACGTGTCTGCTGTCTACAAAATCCCTCCGCTCAGTTGGACTGGTTGCTAGGGACGCTGTCTGAAGGGCCTGTGTGCGTCACGCGTCAAGGAGTCGGTGCAGGGGCGTGCGTAGAGAATCTGAACCCGGATAGGTCTGGGCCCCTGTCAATTTCCTTTCCTCTCACTCCTTGGGGGATCTTTTACAGTTTTCATCTGAAAATGATGTAATAAACATAAAACTGAAATGTACTAAAAGTTGTGTTTAAGTGGTGCATAGCCTTCTCTCAAATATTAAACGACCAACCAGATGTCATACAGTCCCGTAGCAACTGGCTGCTTCCTCCTGTTGGTAATTAAGCCATGTCCCACTTTGACCTTAACCCGACTGGATCATTTGTAGGTCTAATCTACCCTTTATACTACAAACAGTATCATACAATACCTGAGATTCAATACCAACATACCAACATACCAAACCAATACTTTTTTTTCAGTATCTTCCTTTGAGGATGAGGTATATGTAGTTACTGTTCTTAACTTTGTCTAAACACAAGCAGAACTGTGCCCAAATGTAATCCAAATCAAATGTAGCATTTATAAAAAAGAAATCAGTATCTGATTAAAGAATAGATGTAAACAAATTACAACTTACCAGACATTCACTACCAACGTGCCAGTTTTTTATACTCTTTTTTTAGTCTGCTATTTATTTGTAATTTTTCATTACCATATTTTTATATACAGTGGCATATGCTTGTCTTTACTGTAATAGCTATTATCGATTCACGGAAATAAAGCATATTTGAACTTGAGATGGCTCAATAGGAGGAAAGGTGAAAAAGACCCACAGAAAAATGAATGCATCAGATAAGTTTAGTTCAAATAATATGTAAAGGTTTATTGTATATAGCCCATGTTACTTAAACAAAATAGTCAAAACTGCATCTATGTTTTCTAAAATGTGTCTTCAAACAAAAACGTATGGATGGCTACAGTTAAGCAGTGATAAGACAATAACACAAAATACAGTAAGTTTAGAAGATGACCCTCATTTAAACCGATATTGCTTCATTGTTTTCACAGCTACACGATTAGTATCCCATTTTCTTGTTACACATATGGACCTATTCCTAAGAACTATATTGTACAATTGTATTCTACATATGCATTGCACCTGGAGAACTTCTTCAATATTGATACAAGCAAAGATGCATTTATTATTTTTTAAATAGTTAATGCATAAAAAAACAGTGAGACATATTTGAACAAAATGGCCTGCTTTGAACAATGTTCCGCTGTATGGGGATTATTGTAGTCTAGGGGCTTCATGTAGGCCTCTGTTGTTGCTCAGTAGCTATGGCAGAACTGTATGTATGACATGTAAATGTTGCAGCACCACGCCATTGTTTTTATAGGCCAAGACTTGATTAATACCTAGGATTTTAAATGCATCTTACATTAATGTCAAGTTTACTTTGCAAAGTTGTCGAAGTAGTTATTTTTGCAACAATAGATCAATGAGGGCCTTTGTTCTTGTTATACAAGGTATCAGTTGTACTGCCAATTGTAGTTTACAATTGTATTAAGTTTTACATCCATTTCTTTTCCAAAGCAGCCACATTGCCATTGATGTTGGAGGTATGGGGATGCAGGAAGTTTCTCTGCAGCTTGTGCTCCAGCAGCATGTGGTTCTGAGGAGGAAGGCCGAGGCACGCCCTGACAAAGACAAGGAGATTGTACTCAATTTCTGTCACCAAATGAAACCAGCATTTTACACCATGCAAGCCTTAAACGTCCTTCAAAGCATTATTCTTCTGTTGAATGTACAATGCAATCTTTGGGGAAAATGTGTGGCAATGCAATCTAGGTAACGAAACCAAAGCCTTGTTCAAACCTCATGATATTTAGTATGCAGGCCCTCTGGCGGAAAAAGGCGTTGATGACTGGTGTCCCTGATGGGACCAGGGGGGCCTTGCAGAGGAAGGAGAGCACTGCTAAGACACTGTGGAAAGACAGGAAGTCCTTCTCCCCCTGGGGTCGGACAGTCACCCGCTGACAAAGCTCTGTAAGGATCACCAGGTCCAGGATGATAGGGCTGGCAAGAAGAGAGTCCTGTTGCAAAGAAAGAAGGATGACGTGAGAATGGTGTAATAGAGGGAGAACACTCATTTATCAGTAGATAAATAGAACTCATACAACATAATGTAGTCCCTTGCACATGCAAGCATGGCATTTACCCTATAGCAGTGTCTTTCTAAACATTACCACTAGGAGTCCCAAAATCCAAAAAAAATCAATGAATCAATGAGTTACCCACATAAGGTGAACTTACTAGGTGTTTTAGTTTTTTGTAAATTCAGCATTTATTTGCCAGGAAAGAACCTCAAAAACCTGAAATGTACATATTTGTTTGCTTTTTTCTTCTTAAAGCCACTAATGTAAAGCATTTTTGTGTGATTGCAGAATCTTTCAAAATTATTTTTGGTAGCTTAAGTTGTTTGTAGAAAAAAGGGACGATCCCAGGGAGAAACTGGTGCAGTAGAGCTGTTTTTCAGCCAGATGACCAGAGTAAATGCTATTTTATGTGTAGGACTGATGGACTAAAGCAGCTAGGAGAGTGAAACATGAAACAACTGTGTCAATGACATGAAGATGTCTCTTTAAATTAGTTCCATGACTTGTGAAGAACAATTAACAGTGAGCTCTGGCACTCCTGAGCCTCTTCCTCCACAACTACTGTCAGATAAATGTGAAACCTTTTGAACTTTGAGTTTAGAAAGCAAGTAGCAGTCTGGACTCTCACAATGCAAATTGTTCTACTAGGCTAGATATTCCTGTTTCAGATACACGTTTTACAGAGACAGAGATACTGCGGCTCACTGACCTCACAGGTGTTGTGCAGTGCGATAGTATTGGTCCCTCCCATCATTATTTCAGATGTGTATTCATCCATTGCACGCTTGCTGTCTCCCACATAGGGGACATACTTAATCACCACCTGAAATAACACACAGAGACAGTTAATGAGTCTGACCAGTTGTTTTCAACAAACGTCCATATGGAGCTCATTATCTCTCTGTCTGAGTCCCTTACACAGTGGTCAGGTTTTTCTCCAGGCTGGTACAATATGGGGTTTGATTGGACCATGTCATCCACCACGTTGCTCTTGGAGATCTCTTTGGAGCGGAACTGCTGTGGAGCCGACAGGTTCTTCCCATCATTGTTGCCGAGGTGATTGTAGCTGACAATGGCGGTTGGCTGTCAAGGGGGAGAGGAACTTTTCAAATGTTGTTGTTCAGAAATACATGGTGCTGTAAGCTTTAAGTTGGCATCTTTATTCTCTGATAGGACAATCACAATCACAGTAGGGTGGCTGTGGCTCGGAGGTAGAGCCGGTCGTCCTTCAACCACAAAATTGAGGACTTGGTTAGATCCCCGGCTTCTCCGGCCGCATGTCAAGACACTGCATCCTAATCTTAGGTGGGGTTAAATGCAAAAATGGAATTTCACCACATTATACTATAAGATTGTATGCGCCAAATAAATGTGTGAATATAAATGTTTAATTCTTCTCACGTTGTTGCTGTTCCTGAGGCTTCTTCTAACTTTCTCCCCGTTATGTTCCTTAAACAAGCCAACGGTCTAAGGATAGAGGGTGTTGTATGCTGTACAGGTTGTAAAGCCACTTGATACAAATTTGAGATTTTGGGCAATATAAATAAGGGATTTACCTAACATAAGTTGTTAAATAGTATATTCCCTATTGATGCTTTCACGTGTAAAATACAATTTAGGGACCAGCATCAGATCCTCATTTTGATGGACTAATTCTCGCTTTTATTCTGGTCTTAAATAGGAAAGCTCATTCTCAAATCATGAACCCCCCTATTTTAGTATTCTTAGCTTTTCTAATATAACCACATTAGTAGCAACTCAGTCTTATTAGTATCAGATCTTTACTTCCTCTATCCGTGCATTAGTTTTCTTACCTTAATACCTGAGCAGACCAGAAAGTCCACCAGCACTGACTTGATCTTGGTCTGACCGGATTTGAAGTCATCTCCACCAATAAACACCCCTTTCTGCACGGCCAGCTCTATGACGCCTGGTACAAAAGTATTCTGCGGGGAGCCGTTGATGTAGGCACAACCCTCCAGTATACTGGCCACTGCAAACAGAGTGGAGGGAGAAATCGCTGCTCCAGCCTAATGGATGTAGTAAAAACAAAACTTGGTCAAAAACTATTATATGTCTCGGTGGTGAATGGTCAATATGCCTTATTGTGGTCACGTTCTTATAGGGATAGTTATAGGTGGTGTCTATAATGTGAATTTAAATATAACAATGTTATCTCTGCAATTATGCTGTTACAGCATAAGCATTTTTCCATGTGCAAGCAAATCTTGCAAGAAAACACACTGATATTCTATTGTATACAATATAGACAAAATTACATATTATATAATGACTCTGATTCTGATCAATTTTTACATGATGAAAAATCAAGACCTCCCCATCCAGTATATTTATTGAGAAATAGCTAAGTGTCACTGCAGTTTGTGATTGTTAAGCACATTTATCTGTCTGAAGAGATTGACAGAGACGAGCACATGCGCATGCACACACACACACACACACACACACACACACACACACACACACACACACACACACACACACACACACACACACACACACCTTTTATCTGCGATTATCCTACTCTGCCAGTGTGGCTAAGCCCGTGCATTAAAACTATTGAATGAGTGGCGGCAACAACAACATCCACAAATAAGTATGGAGGACGTTAATCAGCTGATTGATGGGCAATAGCGGAAGTAAAAGCATGTGTGTGTCAAACTAATAAAGTTTGAAAAGGCAATAGCCAATGGGGAAACACCAACGCTGACATCAGCACCCTCATTCCGACCAATGGTGGAACTTCCTCAATCAGCGACAGAGGGACAGAGGTGTTTGGGTTGTAGGACTGGTCCTACGGTCCTACGGTTCAGCCAAAAAGAGATAATGACCGTTACAGAGTGTATCATCCTATTACACCTTGACTCACAAGGTCTACATTTACCCTGATACTCTCTCCACATCATCTCTTTAGCACATCTCCATTGTCCACTTCCTGCCTATCTAAAATCGAGCTATTTGCCGAAGATCATAAATCTGTGAAATAAAATAATGTAGCTCAGCGTAAATTCTTTCAGGAAGACCTAACTTTTAATCCATGTGCTCCTAAATCGATTCAGCTGTTATCCAAATAAATGTTCATTTTATCATGCTGTGTATAATTGTCGCATATCTGCAATTAGTCTCTCCTGATTGAAATGTAGCTCATTGAAAATTCTTTCAGGAAGACCTAACTCTTAATCAATGCTCTACCTAAATCGAATCAGCTTTTGGAGGCGTTCACCTTCCTACTTAACCAATCAGAATTGTACACCAACTGCAAGGGCCAATCACAGAGTCACAACCCTGCTTTAAAAAAAGTTTCTCCCTTTGCTATCAGCTGTTGTTGCAGGCAAAGAGTGCAACCCTCCACCTCCCCTTCCACCTCCAGTCATCTACTCCAGCTGACCGGTCCGGAGCCTCCTTCGGTCTGGTCTTTGGGCTCCTTCGTTGCCACCACCGGTGTCTAGATTCCGTCTGGGGCTCTGATGGTTCTCTACCCCTATACAAAATACTCAGATAGCAATGGCGTCTAATCGCCACAGACTTTATACATTTTATTGAGCTGTACAATAAACCTTATTTGCATATCTGCAAAACATGTCTCTCTTGATTGAATTGTCATTGCTGACAGTAGTACAAGCATGCTGATGACAGGAGATGAAATATAAACTCACCCATGAGGGACAAATCATCATGATCTGATATAAAAGGAATAGCTGACTCATTCTGGCATTTCATCTACAAATCCACAGTGAAGTGTTAGCAGAACTAATCGTCTCATCCTCTAAGCTTTATTCATCACTAAAAGGGATGGAGGATTACTGTTTAGTCCTCAACATTAGGAAGAAATTCAAGTTGGATTCATGACTATCAGCCACAATCACAATTTAGGTTGGTTTCCAGGACAATTGAAGGTAATTATCATTTCTACTGAAACCAACTTAAGGTTTTGTGCCTTTAAAAGCTTACACTTTCAAACCAAATACTTCACGGCTCCTGCTCTCACCTTGATTGCAGCTAGCAGGTTCTCTGCAGTGTCATGGATCCCCGGTATGATATCACAGAAGCGCTCAGTGTTGGCGGTCCAAAGAACAATGATTTTGTCCACATCACTCGACTTCTGGAAGTCCCTTATGTCAGCTCTGATCTGCTCTACCTGAAAGACCATTTACTCTTTAAGTCAAATTAAAAATGACATGTAAAACAACACAACCTTAAATGAAATACATAGTTGGAGAAGAGACTCCAGTTATCGCAACTATTACCTGCTCCGCCATGCTCCCAGTAAGAATGTTGTCCGCCCGACTCTCTTGGTTTGCAGCGATGAATTCTGGGATACTGATCGATGGTCTGGGTTTCATGCGACTCATGTGTGGTTTCAGTTGCTCTTGTAATGACCAGTCAAACACCTGAGCTCGCTCCATCGCACTGCCAAGATCCATTGAAGAGATATCCCAGCCTAAAAAGACAAAAAAAAAAGAAAAAGTTGCTGAATTCCTTTTGTATCTCTCATTTTTCAGAATTTAAAGGGCAGGGATGAGTCATCCCTTTCATCTTATAATAATACTAAAGCAATTATTTAAATACCTTGCCTGTTTAAGCTCTGCCCTTATGAAGTAACAGACTAGATTGCATCAGAGGACATCATACTGTAGAAGCACATCTCTGACCATCTTCACCTCATGGAGAGACTCCCCATGAAGCTGCCCTGGGCTCAGATTTTCCTGCTGTTAACACTGATGCTACTTCACTTGCCCTCTTAAAAAGTGTTTTTTCTAGATGAAACGGGCGGGCATACTGGACTGCAGGCTGCAGGGTGTGTTTACCCCTGCGACCACCCTCAGCCCTCACCCTGTCATGTTGCTTATATGTCAGCGGGAGAATATGCTTGAACACAGAACTAGTGTTGAAACTTTTAAAAACTTTAGAAACTTTTAACTTTCGAAGCTTTATATTAAACACACACACAAAAATTTCTCAGTTTCTGCACTAGAGGTTAGACCTTGATCATCTGCAACGGTCCATACCATCAAAGACTATATCATTAGGGTGCACCATGGGTAGGAAGTCACAGAGGGGCACGTTGACCTCGCCCTCGAGGTCTGATCCCAGACATATAGTAGAAGCCTGCAGCAGGGAGCCAAAGTAGTTTGCTTTCTGAAAAATGTGGGAGAAAAACAAGAAAAAACATTGTGATTTCCAAAGTAACAAAGTATGCCCATATAAGGAGCTATCCTCAAGACCAGAGTCAGTTAAGCCCTTAACACTCTAATGAACATTACCATCTTATAATGAGTTTCTACCACTGTATTTGGGGACAGTAGTAGAAACGGACACAGAAAGTTCTCTATTAGCTCACCAGTGGTAGACGAAGGTTTTCACATCAAAGTATAGTCTGGTTATAAAGAGTTCATTCACCATCTAGAACTTTTTTTTATTTTAAAGAGTTGTTGCAAACATGCAAAACATTGTGGTTTTGCATGTTTTAGCTGCATGCTTTATACAAGGTCATTCCAGACAGGCGGTCAGTGGTTTGCAGTCATTTCTGTGCAATATGGAAATCAACTTGCAGAAGGTTGCTTGAGAGGGTGTAATGGGAAAATTACATTTAAGCATGATTTCCTATATCCTTCAGTAGTATTCATATAATCATATTATTATTCATTATTATGCTGTTCAGTTAAATTACTTCACTCAATTCATTTGTGTATGTGTTCTCCCTGAAGCACAGTCGACAGCTGTCTGTTCCTAAATCGCCAGCTCAGGGCCGGTGCCCTGTAGTCTGAAAGATACAAATTTCTAGAGCTTTGTTTACATATTCTACAGTAGATATGTTACTATCAAAAGGAAAGTGATTTGATATTTCATACTTAACTGAAAATAATGTAATTCAATTCAATTTTATGTTTAGTATAAATTCTCTAAGAGTTATCTCAAGCCACTTTACAGGTAGAGTAGGTCTAGACCACACTCAAGGCAGTCCTATACTCATTATTATTCACTATTTGTATGAGTGTACAGGCGTGTTTGTGTCACTCCACCCACCTTCTCCCCAGTCTTGGTTCTCCAGGTGAGACCGAGCTTATTGGCCAGTACAGCTGCTGTGACTGTGGTCCCGTTGTTGCCTCCCCAGCCAACCAGCATCACACCCAGCCGGGGCACACGTCTCTCTGTGCGAAATGTCAACTCAGTAGTGCGGGGGGTCACCTGTTGTTTTATGGAGCAAAATTAAAGGGAGACTGTACAAGTGACACACATGTAAAAAAAAAAGAAAAAAAAGCTGTATGTCAGAAAGGTCCACTTACTGTGATGGCGTTTCCCTCTCTGTGAACTGATGTGGTCTGGTAGGGATACTGAGACACAATGTGTGTATCTGTGTACCTCACATTTGGGCTGTTGATATGAACGTTGACAGACATGGCTGCAGAGTCTGGGAAGAGAGAAAACTGAATTTGTCCAAGTTCTTCCTCTGTAGGTGGAAATAGCACTATGGGTAATGTGTTCCATCAACACATTACAACAAGTTGTATGCCTTTTGAAAAAGGAAGAGATAAGTTGTCTCTGGTCTTGCCTCGTCACGGTCTGGTCATGCATAACTTAACTGACAAAACTGGATTTTCTTAGCAATTCCTGCCAGACCATAATATTAGGCTACCTCTGTCAAATAAAAACGGAAACAGATGCGTTAAAAAAACTGAATGACTCGTTTGAATGAACCTAAACCAAATCCGGAAAACCCCCTTTCCTTTTTTACTTTTAATCTTTATAAATTTACTGACGTGCGGGTGTGAGATGAAAAAAATAAATAAAGGAAAAAGGCCTAAGTACGCACTCTCATCAACAGGCATAGTTGGTGCAATATTCTAGTGCGTAGGCCTACCTGGTGGCTTGGTGGTGAAGTGCAGCCATACTGTCATTCACGAGAGAATATGCTGCGTACTGCGTAGTTCTTCTGGAAAACACGTTTCTTTTAGCCATTACCATTTAATACTTACCTCGTAAATAGCCTACTAATTACATATGCATAAATATGTAATATATAAAATGCACGAGCTGATGAAAACAATGGCTGTTGGCAATGCATTAGCGACCCCCCACTTTTGCATTATTTTATTGTTTTCATTAAGGCTAAAGCATGCTTACCTTTTTAAAGTAGAAATGTCTGTCAGTGACTTCGCTTAAATGAAGAAGGTTCCGGAGTGTCTCGGTGATAGTAACTTCGCTTTAAAGCAGGTCCCGGAGTGTCTCGGTGATAGGATAACTTCGCTTTAAAGCAGGTCCCGGAGTGTCTCGGTGATATGGCAACTTCGCTTAAATGAAGCAGGTACAGGGGTGTCTCCCTGATAGGGTAACGTCGTTTAAATGAAGCAGGTACAGGGGTGTTTCGCTGATAGGGTAACTTCGTTTAAATGAAGCAAGTTCCGTAGTGTCTCGCTGATAGAGTAACTTCGCTTTAAAGAAGCAGGTCCCGGTGTGTCTCACTGATAGGGTAACTTCGCTTGAATGAAGCAGGTCCCGTTGTGTCTCGCTGATAAGTAACTTCGTTAAGAAGTCGGTCCTGGTGTGTCTCGCTGATGGAAATCTCCAGAACTCTCTCGTCTGAGGACGTCTGTAGTGCTCGTACGAGTGCGCAGTGCTCTCAAACGATTATCCTCCCTCGGTCGACGTATTCAGTGCAAGTGCCAATCAGACTGCTAGGTCCCTCCTCTTACATAACGCGCGAGGATGGAGAGGCTTGAGAACCGTTTGCAAGCAAACCAATAGTTTGCAGAAAAGGGGCTGGGTGTGTGCCCAGTCAGGTTCCTCCTGGGCGGGGCAGCATTCTTGCATGAGTAGGCTATTACATTATTGTGACTGATGGTCGAAACCACAAAATGCAATAGAGAAGGACGAACAACATTGGAGAGGTGTGGCTAAAATATTTGCCATAAGTGTCAAAAAATTACTGTATGTAACCCAATGGCAAATGTTACTTCAAATGGTGCTTCAAGTGCTGAATGAAACCCCTTTATACAATCAATCCGCCAATCGATCACTTAGCTAATCAATCAATCAATCCATCGATCAATCAATTGTTTGTCACATGATAATGTAGGCCTACAGGTAATTCCAACAGCTCCTTCAACTTGTGCATGATTCATCAAATGTGGGGTGTGTGTGTGTGTGTGTGTGTGTGTGTGTGTGTGTGTGTGTGTACAGTCTTAGGTGAGGCATTGTCCTTATTTCACAACTGTCATGTCTGTGCATTCAGTATGGAGCTGGAGAACGGAGGCTTATTTTATTTCAGAATAAACACTGGGAGAGGAACAGCTGGCTCAATCTTAAACTCTAAAACTCACTAATTAATACATGGTATCATCGTGGATGGATAAAATGATGTTTGTAAAGAAATAGTTACAACCACAAATGGCAGATTTAACAGTGGACGGTGTCCCCATTTAAGATCCTAGTGGCCTGAGAGTAGCAGCTCCTCCAGAGCCTCTCTGTGCTGGCCTGGTGTATCCGGTACTTTCTACCCGACCCCAACAGGGACAAAAGGCTGTCACACAGGTGGTTTGGATCTTCAATGATTTCCAAGCATTTTTCTTGCAACATCTGGTGTAAATATCCTTTAGGCACGGTAGGGCAATTGTATGTTCAGAGGATCAAACCACTTTCTTTCTGCTGGGCCTTGTGGTCCTGTTCAGTGCCGTTTCCCGTACCATGCAGCGATGTTCCCCATCTGGACGCTCTCAATTATGCAGAAGCAACTGGTGTAATTGGTTCGCTGATGTGAACACCAAGGTACACCGAGGTCCAGCCTCTCCCCCCACCCGTTGATATTAAGAAGGGTGTAGTTCCTTATCTGCTTCCTTCAAATTCCACTATCATCTCTTCAGTCTTGCTGTCATTCATACGTAACTTGTTGCCCCACACAACAGCTAGGCCTGCACTGCAGCCACAAAAAAGGAACGATAACAAGCATAACCTGTTTGAGTTGACATTGTGTAAATACAACATGGTAAGGTTGGTGTGTAGCTGGATTGTTGTTGGCCACTGTTTTTCGTTGTTGTTTTCTATGTGCAATATACAGTATGCCTATACTGTTGTTTGTTCACTTATATGACCTGCATTTTTATTTTTTTTTACTTTCTATTACTTTGACAATGCTATTAGTGGTAATAGCAGTCTAGTGCACATTCTAGGTGGAATCTTTGGAATACTACAATATTCTCAAAGGTGGTTTAACGTGGTTGCCATCTGGTGGACATAAATCCCTGGTTATTAACTGCAGGTAGGCCTACACCTCCTAACTGAACACAAATACACTCATACATACATTTCCTATTTATCTCGGGAAGACTTGTGTGAAGCATACACAGTGTTTGGATAGCAAGGAATGGGACCTGGATATGTAACTGACAACTAGTGTATGCTCTACCTCCATAGCAAACAATCTGGAGAACCAATATCTACTGTACAAACAGAAGGAAGCCGATAAACTGGCAAGTGGTGAGGTCACTGGAATGTAGGGAAAAGTCAATGGGGGAGGCTAGTAGACAGGTGATGTGTGATATGGTCTCTGAAATAATAACTTAATAATTTAGAATTCCTGCACTATTTTATTTTTATGAATTACAAATGAATCAAATTATAGCTTATCAGCTTTTTGTTTTGCTCTAATAAGAGAAGGAAAAGGGGGAAAAGTGTATTGGGAAACCACAAACAAAAAAAATGTTGTATTACCTTTAAAGGATATAGATTATCTACTCCTCTTTAAAAACAATATAATTGGTTTTACATCAGTATTTTGCTTTCTAGTTTACAGTTTAGTTGGAGCAGGGAAATAACCTTGGATACCCATGTTGATACCAACAGCATGGACCTAAGGATGTATTGTACTGGTTTAGGCATCAAGTTAGTTAGTTAGGTAGTTAGTTATGATTGTACTTTTTGAGAGTGTTTTTCTACGATAAGACCATAGGTTTCCTGACTTTTACTAAACAGAGAACATTTTATCTCCACTATGCTTTTGGATTTTGCCTGCACGCTTCATCCACACATCCTGCATGCACTCGCTCTATCCGTCAACGTGACACTAAACAGATAACTGAACTGACAGCCTATGAGAAGACCTCTACATTCCTCTGAGATAGGATACTGAGTGGATCAGTTGGACATTGCTGTGAATGGTACACACCAATCAATTTGCAATCATGGTAACTCATGATGTATCCTGACCTCTTAGACTTAGACTTAGACTTCTCTTTATTGATCCTTTTGGGATTGACTCCTGCAAGGAAATTGAATTTCTAGCAGCTTACAAGACATTTGAATAGAGAAAAAGGAGGTATAAAAAATACAGTATAGAAAAAAGAATTAGTATAAACAATAACAGTATAAAAAATTACCAATAAACTTAGAACTGTGAAAACATCTTTAGCATAAATAAAACAAAATCAATAAAACAGTGAAGGGCACCTCTATACATGGGCACCTGCTCTACCAGGTGAGCTAACCAGCCGCCCAATTTAATGTGTAGGGCCCGAGCGCCAACAGCGATTTATAGGACCTATTGATACTAAAGGAATTCTTTTTTCTTTCTTTCTTTTCCTGGAAATAAATTGCCTTTTTGAAGGGCTTAACATACTAACAAACTCACCAAATTTGGCGCTTGCAGCAACTCTGGTGAAAATGTACATATTTTAAGGATTTAGGGCATGGGTGCACAAAAAATGGCTTGCTAGTGCCTGCTACAAAATTTACAAAATTGAGCCCCTGCAGTACGTAGACTTACAAAACTTGGTTCACATATGTAACATGTCAAGACGTACAAAGGGTACCCTAAACCTAACAGGAAGTCCGCCATTTTGAATTGAAAGTTTAAAATTTGGCCATTTTCACATGTCGTACTTTATCAAACTTCTCCCTGAGGACACATGAAGGCCAGTATTTACTCAAAGTCATAACGCACTCTAGTGGCAACAGGAAGTAGGCCTAAAAGTCAAGGTGCTGTACTTTAACAAACTCCCCCTAGAGATTTCATCAGATTGACTTCAAAAGTCTGTGTCATCGAAAGACCTTAACGATGAAAAGTTAATAAAAGCAAAACTTTTCATTCAACGATGTAGGCGTTGCGGACATTTTGAGAATTTATCAATGAACAAAGAAGTTGTTGTTACTTTAATGTACATTGTCCAATTTGGCCAAAATTTCTCACGACTGACAAGATTCCAGGCCGAAGGACATTTCTAGGCAAAAATTGACTTTTGGTTATAGCGACCCCCGCTGGCAACAGGAAATCAGCCTTATATGACAAACATCATCCGATGTACATGAAATGAAAAATGTGTTGTCTACATGTAATACTGAGCCAACCCTTACACCTTAACCACGCCCACATACTCAGACCACGCCCCCTTTGTGCAATTTGAACCATTAAAGGTAGAGTCTTGTGTGAGGTGTCATTGAACTCAGCAGAGTTCCTTCTTCATTAGTGATGGCCGGCCTCCTGTGCAAAAGATACGCCCCCTTTCATAACTGGTGACCCATATAAGGCAGAGTCTTGTATGAGGGAATTATTGAACTCAGCGGAGAGTTTCTATTTGATTGGTGAGGGTTTGACCCGCCCCCTATGGGATTGACACGCCCCCTTTTAGAACTTATGACCCGTAGACCCTTTTGTGTGTTGCTGCTTGCAGGTTTTATTTCAAATATACATTAAAAAAAAAAATTGATAAAAACATTTATTTTAATTATATGTGTTTTTTATCCAGTAGAGAGAGGAGCCTGTCCATTCTCTCGCCTCTCTCTCTTTCTCATATGGGCCTGGCCAGCTTTCCTCCTCTTCCTCCTCCTCTTCACCCCATGGGGTACTTGGCCCTGATAGTGTGTCTTCAGAGATAAAGGCAATAAAGACGGGGGGGGGGCGTCTGGTGGAATGCCACTGTCCCAACACTTCATCCTCATCATGACCAGAAACAGCAGCCAAGTGGCAGCAGGCGGTTTCTCTCTCACACTGTGTCCTGACCCTAGACACTTGCAATCAGAATACTGTTACGGTAGGTAACAACAACAACAACAACAATCACATCAGCATAACTAATTTCAGCAAAATTCTTTATTCACTTGCATAAATCCCATGTACATACTCTGTATGTATTATTAATGGTAGTCTGCCATATTTCTTTGGCCCGCAGAGGGAGTCAGTTGTCCTGCGGGTCCATTTTCTCCAGAATTGTCCAAATCTCAGAGAGAAGATAAAGAAAGGGGAAAGACTCATATCAATGATGTTATGAATACTGCATACTACTGACCGAGGTTGTACTGCGTTCGTCAGTAGTATGCAGCATTTAAAAGTTATTGATTTAACTTCTGCCAATACTGCGATATTATCGAAAAATACACCTTGTTGAGCTTTGGCTTTTTTTTAAATGATCAATGTTTGTAAACCCTTGTGTTGTCTTACCACAACCATAAAACTTCTTGTCCTCCCGGTTAACCTTTTTTTTAAAGATTTTTTTACCCAAGGTTTCTTTTGCTTTTGTTAGGTTTCTATCCCTTTTTTCTGTGTTTTTTTTTTCACCACAACCGGATTCACCACCAACATCAAGTTATTACCACTAATTTTACAATATTTTATAATTCATGGTCAATAAATCACATTTATATGAAATTATACTTTCTTTTGTAAAAGCTGAAGTTATGAAGTGAGTGGAGGAGCACAGACTGCCAAGGTTTAGTCAGGATACTGTTTAGAAACCATTTCATTGTTTTTTTCGAATGCTATAACATTTTATAAAACACCCAAAATTATATCAAATAGTGAACTGTTCATTCATTTTCATTATGAAGAGCATTTTATGGAACCATCCATGTTATTTTGGGGGCAATTTGCTTAAAAGAAAACCATATTTCTGATGTAGTAACTTTAAAACCGGGTTAAATTTGACCCCGAGAACAACAGGCGGACTGTATGAGAGGTTATAGATGATGATGACGATGATGATGATGATGATGATGATGATGATAGCTCCAACACCACTTATTCCAGCTCATGGTGAAATAAGACTAAGATTAACGAGAGGAGATGGTTTCATACAACTATATAAAACAGTTCTCAACAAAACTGCTTTTACAGTTGTTTACTTATAAGTAAAATACTGAAAGGTTGAATACACAGTATTCACAGGAGTGCATATATCATTCTATATTTTACTGTTTTTTTTATTTCAACTTTTTACTGTTTACATATGTAGAATAGTATTATATCTTGCATTGTTGCATGATGCCTTTTGTTTCTCATAAGCTGCTGTAACACTGCAAGTTTCTCCGTTGTGGGACTAGAAATATTTTAATTGACGTCAGAGTCGCCATTCGCCCTCTGATTGGAGGACGTGTGTTTACGTAGCAACGGTCCGGAAGATGTCGCTCAGCCCTGTCCTAAAAAACTTCCGCCTTAACTTGTAAAGAAAACATAGCAGCTAAAAGGCAATCGACGGCGTAACCAACCCATTTAAGAAGTCAGGCGAAAAAGGTAGATACAGTTACGCATTTGACGCGCATGTACCGACTTACAAATACGTCCTTAAGCCGTTTGTTGACGCGTTTTAGCTCACCAGCAAATACAAATCTCTAATTTACTCTAGCTTTTACGTAGCTTAGCTACGCTGTTAACTGCTAGCAGTTCGCTGCCATCGGTTTGGTCGGCCATAGGCCTCAATTGGGTGTCTTTATGGCTAGATCGCGATAAATTGGTCACTATACCAGGTCAGTTCTTTATTTTACAGTTGATCTGTTGCCTTACATAAAACCCCAAACCTCAGTTAGCGGCACATCAGCTACTTTGTTAGCTAGCTATGTCTAGCTAGCCGACTAAGCTAGCTGTTAACCTGGGGCTGACTGTAGTGAAATTAGCCTGCCAGGTAGTCCTCGCGTCAGACACTGTAGCTCATAAACAGTCATATTACTGTATACCTTATTGGACAGGTCATAAACGGTAGTCCAGAAAGCTAGCCGGATACCCAGCTGCTTAGCATTTAACTAACTAGTTAACGTTAGCTAAGAACTAAAAACTGAGTTGCACAGCCAGGACTTTGTCAGTAATGTTTTCTTGCTCTTTAAACTAGACTTTTATAAATATATTAAAACAAATTAAATAGAAAGACGTCTAGCTGGTAATGACACCTCCTTGTTTCTTTAATATTTACATTTTAAGTTACTGTTTGGTCACATTAACCTTGCTGTCATCTGCCAGGTAACCATAACTGTGCCACTCCCCTCCGTGGGTAACTTCTTAAATGATCTTAGAACACAGTATTGGTCGGCGTTAGGGGTGGAACGATCCAGTATCGGTACAAATGGAAATATCCATACATACGTCATCTTTAAGATGGGACTTTATTTTGAGATTCCCACTTTATATGTTTTCTCTTTATTAAAAAGAGTAGTTTTTTTTAATGTATATGTCTAGAAGAGCTTAGTAATGATATTGTCAAATCATATTTTAGTTTATGGCTGGGCAATAGGGAGAAAATCAGATGCCACGATATTCTTGACCAAATACCTTGATATTGATTTTGCGGCGATATTCTAGGGTTGACAATTGCTGCTTCAACAAAATATCTTCACAGTTAAATTTTAGATTAATAATTATCAGTAATGTGGACATAATGTTGAAGTGGGGAAAAGGCACATAGTAGAACAGCTAGAACAGTCTGGTAAATTCAGAAAAGTACATCGCTTAACTGTAATGCAGCCTTTAAAACCAGTAAAAGATCATATTTATGTCATATTACAATATCCAAAATCTAAGACGATACCGTATCTAGTCTCACATCATGATATCGATATGTTAGAAAAATGATGATACGTACTTTTTCTCTGATTATTATTCCAACTGTTTGCATAAGAATACCGTATTATACTGATCACTCTAAACAAGACAACATGGAGCTTGTCCTGGTCCTGGTCCTTGTGAAAGGTACAGGGTGTTTCTGGGGGCAGAGCAGGAAGAGGAGATTCCCAGACCCAATGAGATAAACTCACAACATCCACGTAGTTATGACTTTATAGTAACATCCACTTTGTATAAAAAAGCGGATGTAGAGAGCTTCCAGTTGGGCATTTTCTGTAGGATTCTGTAGTGTGGAAATTGTCTCCTTGTGTTCACAAGTAAAAATGAGCTTTGATATAACTTCAGTAGTTCCTATCTATTCTTGATAATGAAACTGTTCTAGCAACTCCATATAGTGCCCAGCCCTATTTTAGTTGCTTCTTGTAAATCTCTATATATGTAACTAACTGTGTTAAATAAGCTTATGTTTCGTCTCGTATCAGTTCCAGGCCCCTGTATTTAACCAAATTGAAATCGTATCTTGGCAGACTTTGTGATATCAGTAAATATTGTAACTCTGTCCATAGAATAAATATAATATTGTCTTGTGATAAAGTGTGTGATTTAAAGCCTTGATGGATTGTGTTTTGGCAAGTTTATATTTTCACTGTAACATATTCTGCTCAGTACAAAACCAGTTCTGATGCCTAAACTCATCTAAAACAGGTGCTTTCCTAATTTTAAAATCTGTATACTTCATTGTGCGGAACTCATTTGAATCATTGTTTAGTAAGGCAACATGAGGATGTGACTGCATGAACAGCTGAATCACTGCATTTTATAACAACCTGATCCACTTCATCAGTGTAGGATCCGGGCCTGATCAGTAGAGGTGGGAATCACCAGAGCCCTTATGATACAATATCATTACAGTACAATACTTATGCCATGATACGATGTTGCCATATTCTGTGATTACGTTGCAATTTATTACCTTTTTTCCAACTTTCTTCAGTTTCAAATGATGTCCCCTATAGGGAATTGTGTCAACATCTGTTTTATGTAAAAAGATACATTTCTGTTTGTTCACCTCACTTCAATTTTATTGCTGCAAAATGGGATGGTCAAGCTGACAATCTGACCAACACATATATAGTAAAAGACTGATACTTGGCGTCTGTGTATCGATACAGTTCTGCCACAGAAAATAATGCAATACTATGCTGTATCGATTTTTTTTTTCCCCAAGCCCTACTAATCAAGTGGATCAGATCAATGCATTCACGCTGATAACCAAATAAGAATGAGCCTTATTAAAATATACTCTCCTACTTAAAAACTTAAAGTCTTGACATATAGATAAAAAATCCATTAAGGACACGGCCGAACCAAACTCATTCAGCACCCTGCTGTATCTTTCAATTTCTTTTCTCCAGGCTCTTGTCACTCTGGAGCTTGTGCGGTTTTCCGAGTGTGTGTGAGTGGGTGAGTGTATGTGTGAGTGTGAGTGTGTGTGAGCTGCAGTTTCCTCCACACCTTTTCACCAAGAGCTGCTCCTCCCTGGAGGATGACAATGGAGGAGATGAAGAATGAAGCGGAGACAAACTCCATGGTATCCATGACGCTGTACGCCGTAATGTACCCAGTTTTCAATGAGGTAAAACATTTAATGCTGACAGCAGCCACCTTTTAAAATTATATTATTATAGTTGAGTAGACTGCAAAAAATAATTTTTTGTGACAACTGGACTATAATGCTGGAACACACTGTATGATGTAAAGTGGTATTTCTACATTATTTCTTCAAAGGATAGGGATATGATTGCAGAACTGCAAAACAAAAAAAGATGCACATTTCTACAAACACTAGTGCCTGTTTAGACGGAGCAGTTATGCTCAACATGGCACACAGCTGTGTTCGAAGTTGCTAGGTGACACAGTAACATCCCCAGCACATCCAGAGTTGGCTGTGATAATGTGTGTTTTCTCTTTCGATTCTTTCATTAGCTGGAGAGGATCAACCTATCAGCAGCTCAGACGCTCAGAGCAGCCTTCATAAAGGTAGGACTGTGCATGGATCAGATGACCTGAAACATAAAAGCATAACTGTGTCACTTCCATTATTCTTTAAAACTGTAACACTACCTTCCCCTTTTGTGTTCATTAACAAAACACAGTCTGCATTGTAGCTGATGCTCTTACCATTATTCTGCCAAAGATTCAATTCCTTCCTTGAGGACACTGACAAGAACACGTATACACATTGGCTGTCACTGTGGCTCAAACTGCAGTGTCTCATTTTCAGAAGGACCTGACAACAAGACCACTCCCGATGTCCAAATTTCACTTCCTGGAAATGAATCGAAACATAGTAATAATAATACATTTTATTTATAATGCACTTTCCATCAATATATCTCAAAGTGCTACAGGTAAAAAAAAAGAGAAAAATAAAACAAAAAAAGAAAGAATAAAACAAGAAAATAAAGCTATTCTTTTCACATAGTACATTGTCACACAGTACTGCAACACATGATGTAAAACGACCCCAGCAAACAGTAGCTGCGTTCTTCCTGTGTAATGTTGAAGTCATCAGTGTTTGCAGTTTAGTTGTTGTACTACAGTTTGTTCTCATGCAACCTTTGACCAACATCCCTATGAGAACTTCTGTTGCCATCACCTCACATCACTTCCTCGTTGGTGTGTGCCACTTGAATACAGTGACAAAGCAGAGAGGGCATGTATGCACCTCACAAGTGTGGACATTGTCCTTGTTTCTTGGAGAGTTAAATGGGGCGTCACGCATTCAATGGCATTTCTGGCCCCGTTCACTCGAGAAAGCTCGCGGGTGAAAACGTTAAAATATCATATCAGATGTGCCTTTCGTTTAGACGGCGGCGGCGTCTTTGGGGCTTAAAAACTCCAAAAAGTGAAACCACCCTCTAGAGTGGAAATCTTAAAAACGCCCCATCGTCACGGTTCCGTCTAAAGGGTAAAAACCCGAAAGTCTGAAGACAGCTGTGTAGAGAGAGATGAGAAAAAGGCGTTGAGGTAGTCTGTTCGTACGGAGTAGGCTACCGAAATTATAGGCTCGTGTTATCTAAAAGATTTTCAATGGAATGGCTCAATATTGAAATGATTTCGACAATGTGGATAAGGTTGTAGTACGATGACCATATGTAGGCTATACGTCTGAGCCGGAGTAGGCTGCAGCGTTATGGATGAAGAGAAAGAGAGGCAGCGGGCAGAGGAGGGTCGGCTTCACCCTCCTCTGCTAGTGCATCACATTTCACACGCTTTTGCTTTTGCCCCCCCCCCACACACACACACACACACACACACACACAC
>NC_045752.1:4283071-4283577 GCF_008692095.1 Etheostoma spectabile
CACACACACACACACACACACACACACACACACAAAAATCTTGTGTAAACGCAGAATAAAAAGGGAGAAAGCAACACCACTTTGTGCGTTTTCTCTTCAGATGGTTTCCATCTAAACATAGCCTTAAATGAATAATGAAGCACTTTAAAACGTTACCTTAACCTTACCTTTGTTATTAGTAATGAAGTGGATATTAGCTTCAGTTTATATGGTGTTTGTTATGATCAAGCGCCTCCATTTTTTCCCCACAGTGTCAGGTCCAATTCTCTGCAATAACCCAGTAACAATGTCTCTAAACAGCCCCTGCTTACTGGTTCCACTTATTATTCCACTTAGTTAGTATTTATTCATCATTGTCATTCTCATATCTCACTTATTTTTTATTATTTACTACTTACTCATCATTCTCATATCTCACTTATTTATTATTTATTCATCATTCTTGTTCCCCATTCCAGAGCTGTTCATACTTTTTATATTGTAATATAATAACATAATACTATTTA
>NC_045752.1:4283587-4283809 GCF_008692095.1 Etheostoma spectabile
CTTTGCACTATGCTCCACATTTAAAATAAGAACTCTCACAATTCACTCCTGCATACGTTGCACTCTTCATTGCACTCATTGCACTATTGCCTCTCTATTGTTTCTATTGTTACTGTTTAGAGTATGTACAGTATACATTAGTGTGCGTATAGTGTTTGGTTGTTTTTGTATGTGGACGCGCATTGTGAGCAACAGTGTTCCAAAGAAAAATTCCTCGTATGT
>NC_045752.1:4283819-4284063 GCF_008692095.1 Etheostoma spectabile
TCATACCTGGCAAATAAAGCTGATTCTGATTCACATGGACATTCAAAGGAGTTCTGTTGATGATGCATCTCATCAGTATAACCTCAAATGTGCTGATATTCATATAGGTGATGATAGTCATCAGATAAGACGTTCTTAACCCTTGTATGGTATACTGGTCAGATTGACCCATTACAACTTTTTACAAGAAGAAAAATGGTACAAGTTAAAAAAATTTTCTACCTGAAAATCAACGGCCTTACCT
>NC_045752.1:4284073-4284262 GCF_008692095.1 Etheostoma spectabile
GATAAACATGTATTCCTGACTCAATTCAGAAGTCTTTCTGGATATGACCACTTAAGTTTTTTTCCATAGTGGATTTTTAACATGAATTATAACCTTATGACAAAAATCCCACTTCAATTTTTAATTGTCATCTAGTAGAGACTGATTGCATTCCTTAAACATATGTTATCTCAATTGAGATAAAGACAA
>NC_045752.1:4284272-4289969 GCF_008692095.1 Etheostoma spectabile
TTGTTAATAGATTATGAAGTAAAATTTTTTTTCAGAATTGTTTTTAAAACCCCAAATAAGTAACGGGTCAATTTGACCCGAGGGATACGAGAGGGTCCTGAAAGTGAAGACAATACAAGGGTTAATGTCTTGATCCTCTTTTAATTTTTGGTTTATCCATACACTGCTGTGATTGCACTGGAGTGACAGAAGCCCAGCGGCCTAGGCTACCTCTGTGCTCCGGCTGCTGAGCAGCAGTGTCCACCGCCAGCACCGATGAAATATTAATGACGAAGAAGCAGCTTTGTGGTTATCCAAACCAAAGGGAGACGTGATCACCTTACAGCTGTTTTACTATGACATTTGTGGGTCTTTTGTTCACTTGTCTCACTGGTCTCGCCGCTGCTCCTGCTGCTTCCTTGCTGGTGGAACTCAAGGTTGAATTATTCAGGAGGAGAGCCTTTGTGCCTTCGCCTGAACTGCTCACAGCTGACATCGGACAGTTAATAAAGTTCTAGCTTTTGTTCTTGGCAGCGCCACGCCCCCTCTTGCTGTACCTTTTGTTTTCCTCTCATGTATGAATTGCTTGCTTCACTTACTCACCCTGCTTGCCTAATTGTCTGTTGTCAGGCGGAGAGGGAGAACCCTGGCCTGACTCAGGACATCATAATGAAGATCTTGGAGAAGAAGAATGTCCAAATCAACTTCACTGAATCTCTACTGCGCATGGCAGCTGATGATGTGGAAGGTGAGCATATGAGAAAAAGAGGTATTGCGGTGGAAATTGTCTTCTTTTTTTTTGTGGCCCTCTGAAATCCAGGTTTGTAGATGATACAGTTGTATGTCCCCCCCCCCCCCCCACCTCCTCCAGTCGTTCAGTTCGATCCTGACTTGTTGTCCAGCAGCTTGTCGGCTTTGTGTTCTGCCCGCTCATATAAATCATGGAGTCTCTGGAATGTCTGAACACCCCTTTTTCCTGCAGAGTTCATGATTGACCGGCCTGAGCAGGAGTTCCAGGACCTAAATGAGAAGGCCAGAGCTCTGAAACACATCCTCAGCAAAATCCCTGATGAGATCAATGACAGAGTACGCTTCCTACAGACTATCAAGTGAGAGACGGAACACCCACACACACACACACACACACACACACACACACTAACCAAGCATTCCTTTCTGAGGCCAGCATAGTTTATTAATTCTTTTCAATGGGAGCACCGCATAGTTGCACAGCAGTGTAAGCGCCATGACGAGGCGCTGAGCAATGTGACGAGGCGCTCAGCAATGTGACGAGGCGCCGAGCAATGTGACGAGGCGCCGAGCAATGTGACGAGGCGCCGAGCAATGTGACGAGGCGCCGAGCAATGTGACGAGGCGCCGAGCAATGTGACGAGGCGCTCAGCAATGGGACGAGGCGCCGAGCAATGTGACGAGGCGCCGAGCGGCGTGACGAGGGCGCCGAGCGGCGTGACAGGCGCCGAGCGGCGTGACGAGGCGCCGAGCGCGTGACGGCGCCGAGCGCGTGACGAGCGCCGAGCAATGTGAACGGCGCCGAGCATGTGACGAGGCCCGAGCGGCCCGTACGAGGCGCCGAGCGGCGTGACGAGGCGCCGAGCGGCGTGACGAGGCGCCGAGCGGCTTGACGAGGCGCCGAGCGGCATGACGAGGCGCCGAGCGACGTGACGAGGCGCCGAGCAACGTGACGATGCGCTGAGCGGCGTGACGAGGCGCTGAGCAATGTGATGGGGCGCTGTTTTTTTAAGCTGTAAAAAAACACGCTTTGATGGACACAGGCCCTACCCTCGTCACATGATAAGTGAAATCTGACTCCTGCTACTCTGCTGCTGCCCAGAGCAGACACTTCTCAGTTTATAATTGCAGCGTCTGTCGTCCTAACTAAGTACAGATTGACAGGCATAGTATTTCACAAATTATTTTATTTGATGAATATGGGTGCTGATGCGCAGAAATGAACAAAATGGGTTTTATTTCTTTTTCTTTTTTTTAAAGCAAAAAGACAGTGGATGCTGTGGGCAAGTAAAGTAATCAGTGTATGCCTGAACACCGGGAACACAGAGTATCACAGCAAGCCCAGTGAGAACAGCACAAATAACACTGTGTCCTTATTTCAGTGGTAACTTCATCGTTCCTGTCTGTTACATCACTTACACTGAGTGGTACCCCTCTTGGTTATATCATCCCGGCGTGATTATTGCAACTCCATTTCATACCTGTCTCAAAAAGTCGTCCCAGGACCGTCTACAACAAGTCCAGAACTCGGCTTCCAGGCTCTCGACCGGGTCCAGCAGGATGTCACACATCAATTCCAGTTCAGGATCCAATTTAATGTTCTTGTTCTGACTTATAAAAGCTTTGCGTGGTCAAGCTCCCGTTTATATCTCGGACCTGCTCCATCTGTACACTACTAACGGGTCCCTCAGGTTTTTTAACCAGGGACCACTGGTGGTCCAACGCACTCGCTTAAAAACTGCAGGTAACCTTTCCTTTGAAGCGGTGGCCCAAACCTGTGGAACTCCCTTCCTATTGTCTTACGTTCTGCAGTCTATTTTTTTTTTAACCTTTATTTAGCCTGGTTAGTCAATTTTAGAGCAACTTCCCATTTGCGGCGCTGAGCTGTCGCATTCACACAGTTCCACATTCCTATCTGGGAACAGACCTGTACAACCACAGTCTGAGCTGCTGGCCACTGGAGCGGTTGGGGTTAAGGGCCTTGCTCAAGGGCACCTCAGTGGGGGATTTTTTTTTTATCCTGCCGGTCTGGGGATTGAACCAAAGCTCCCTCCCTTAACCCCCTAGGCCACAAAAGACCTGATTTTCATTGGTCTTTTAATTACTTTGTTCCTTGCTTATTTTCTGTTGGGTCTTACTGTATTTTCTTTCTTTTTTTTTTTTTTACAAATGTTTATCATGGGAAGCACTTTGTGACTTTGTAAAAGGTGCTATATCAATATATATATAAAATATATATAATATATATATATCAGCATTGTGAAATCACTCACTTGTGTTGCTGTTGGTTTCCTACAGAGACATAGCCAGCGCCATAAAAGAGCTCCTGGACACAGTCAACAATGTCATTAAGAAATATCAGTACCAGAATCGCAGAGTGAGTAACGCACCTTCAGACGCAGACCTGTGCACGTTTCTCCCTTTGTCCATGAGTTGTTGTTGTTTTTTTAATGACGTATCTGTGTCTTATTTTCCTGTCTGTTAAGGCTCTGGAGCACCAGAAAAAGGAGTTTGTGAAATACTCCAAAAGTTTCAGCGACACCCTCAAAACATACTTCAAAGACGGAAAGTAAGTGTGACCATAACACCCTAACGTTTCTTTGAAGGAGTATGATTATGTTGCTGTTGGATGCTGTTCCGTCAGTTACTTGATTTTGATGAAAAACCTAGAAGTTATTTTTAAAGGAATAGTTTGACATTTTTGGACTCTGGTTATTTCAGCTGGTTGCCTGGCAACCTCACAGTGACAACAAGACTGAGGAAGTGACTGCAAAAACTTTTTGTTTTGTTGTTGTTCCTTGTGTGATTGAGCGCATAATAAGCAATAATAGAGGGGCTGTCGGGCGGATTTTGTTACCTCAACACAGACAAGCTAGCTGTTCCCCCTGTTTCCAGTCTCTGTACTGAGCTAAGCTAACCTGCTAGTTGTGGTTGCTTCATATTTAGTAAACAAGTGATTATATAATATTATCATCTCACTTTTCTCCCTAGCAAAGCCAATGTGCAAATTTCCCCAAAAGTGGATCTATTCCCAAACATTTGAGGATATGCTTACTCTTCTTCCTCTAGCTTCGGTCCGTGCACTCTACTAGTCATACGAGTTGGTTACCGGGAGCGACGACTACCGCTGCGACGGCGACGCCTTCACTGACCCACCGTTGTTGTGATAAAAACAACGCATGTGTGCACGTTCATAGCGGAACGATGGCCACTGTAAAAGCTATCCGTAGCCCAGACTGCCTTGACAAAGCTGTCTGTTTGGAGTCAGCGTGACTGTTATTTAAACATAACGACCTTGTCCCAGAGTTTAGACCTCTAGCTGTAGGAAAAGCTAAACAATGCAAAGTTTATAATAAATGTACATGATGCAACTAATGTCAACATGGACAAAATCGCTATTTTGATGATGACCTGGACAAAGTAACATCACCCCTCCCTTCCAAAAAATAAGTTTCAGGCTCAGGATTTTTTATTCACTTCAAGCCCTGGATGCCAATAAACCAGAGCACGTTTTTCTCCCATCTTGGAATCAGACCCTCCTCGACACCACTGTGGAGGAAGGTCTGGCAGTGCGAAACTACCCCCATTATATCAAGAACCATAAACGTTTTAGGAGAAGAAAGCACCCCGGCGCAGGAATGTTTGCAGTGACTCATTTGTTAACGGAACTGACTGTGTGACTTTGAATGACCTCCCAGAACCACTGATACTATTTGTTATTAACAGAGTCTACATGCTTCTCAAGTTGTAACTTTCTGTGTTGCCAGGGCGATAAATGTCTTCATCAGTGCAAACCGGCTCATCCACCAAACCAACCTCATACTGCAGACCTTTAAAACCGTGGCCTAGACCTCAGAGACCACAGAGGTCCCCCTGTCCTGTGGGGAGCAACTGCTAGGATGGTGGAAGCTTGAAGAGCGCCTGACCCATATATGTAAATTAGAAAGAGTTGATTTTAGGGTTGGGGGGTCGATTCCATTGGAGTCGATATTCTAGATTCCAGTTCAAAAGACTGAAAAGTGCCATTTGTTTTGTTTTTTCAATGCGGATTTTCCAGTCTTGAAATGGAACTGAATGGGCCCAAAGTCCTGGTTGATTGATTTTATTTGGACAGTTTTAATTTATAACCCTGGTCTTGTTGGGAGTAGGTGAGGCGAGGTGTTTATTAAAGACTAATTGCCATTTTTCTAATATATTCATGTTGATCATTTTACTTTTAGCTTTTCAAATCATGGCTACACATCTCCGACCACATACAGTAGGGGTGTGTCTCCGTCATCCGTACTGGTTTTCTCTTCTCGGCTCCTATTTGTGTCATTTTGCCATGGTCTGTACGCGCAGGATCTACCTGCGGAGAGAGGAGAGGAAGCAGTGTGGGACATTTAAGAGGCAGACTCAGACTTAGTTTCTCTTTTATTATCAGAAGACAGAAAGCCAAATGACTTCCAGCACAGTGTGTGCTTAACAAGTCCTGTAACATTCCCTCCTCTCAGTATAATGAAGTGGAGCCAGTCCCTGCTGTTGAGGGATGTAGAGAGAGAAATGAAAGTTCTGTATTTAACTGATATCTGGTTGCAAATGTTCAATAAATAGTTTCCAAATGATGATGCTTTTTTTAAATGTGTCCGAGTCCAATATTCCGACTTGAGAAACGGGTTAAGAATGTGATGGGGGGGGGGGGGGGTGTCTTAGGATTTTGGATATACAGTGGTGCTCATAAGTCTATGAACCCATGCTAAAGTTGACTAAAAATTTGGCTTAAAAAAATCATATTTTTAAAAATTCAACCTTTAAGGACACCTATTTTCTTTGTGAACGAATAATGTACAGTCATGTAAAATAAATTTATGTTCTTCCTTAAAAAAGAGGGGGCATAAGTATACACACCCCTATGTTTAATTCCCATCGAGGCAGGCAGATTTTAATTTTTAAAAGGCCAGTTATTTCATGGATCCAGGATACTATGCA
>NC_045752.1:4289979-4291542 GCF_008692095.1 Etheostoma spectabile
GTTCCCTTGGCCTTTGGAATTAAAATAACCTCACATCATCACAAACCCTTTACCACACATAGAGATTGGCATGGTTTTATGGTTAGCCTAATAGCTGGCATGAGTTTTATTGAGAGATGATTTTATGGAAAGTATCCCATGCCAATCTCTTTTAATTCCAAAGGCCAAGGGGACTTTATCAGGATGCATAGTTTCCTGGATCCATAAAATAACTGGCCTTTAAAAATAAAACTCTGCCTGCCTCTATGGAAATTTTAGCATAGGGGTGTGTATACTTATGCCCTCTGTATTTTAAGGAAGAACATTTATTTATTCACAATACATTTTTCCTAAGTTTTTAATGAAGGCATTCAAATTTATTTCTAAAAAGATGTTTTTTTTTAAATTCTTTTTAGTCAACTTCAGCATGGGTTCATAAACTTATGAGCTCATGTATCTTCAAAACAGTGTTAAATGTCGTTAAATAACCTGGGATTTTTCAAAGGTTGCTCTACCTGGAAGAGTTCTCTGCTTCTTTTTCTGCTTTACGGGACATGCACAAGACAAAAAATCCTCATCCTCTATTAGGACCAACAACTGAGAAATTGACAAAATCAGAGTAGCCTAAACAAACCCATAATCTTGTAAAATATGTAAGCATATTTAGCCAAGCTTGAGCAGTCCCGTTTTCAAGTTTTAATTTGTAAATAACGCCTGTTAACTGTTAATGTCAGTGCCCTTGACTTGTTGAGCAGGCACATCCTCACTCACCGGCAGATGCTTCCTAACCGTACCAAGCAATTTCCTTGATACTGCTCGTGTCAGCTGACGGGCTGTTGCCTCGTACATCAGGGCACTGGGACAAAAACATTACCAGCGTTGCCTTGAAAGAACAAAGGGACAGAACAACTTGCAATTTCTGAAACAGAAATTAAACTTTTACAAACGTTCATGGTCCTTAAGCCATCTGATGATAGAAGCATAGGTGTCAAAAGTATTCCCATACAATACTCAGGTAGAGGTATATACTGTATACTAGGGTTTAAAAAGACTTCTGTAGAAGCATCAACTCAAGCTTTTTACTCAAGTAAAAGTGTAAAAGTACTGGTTTCAAAACGTGTTAAAAGCATAAAAGTAATGTGAGTGGTAAAAAATGCCATTAAGAACAAAATCTTAGGCTGCGCCACAGGGGCCAATATTCCACTATAATATAATTTTTCTAAAGGCCATAAAGACTATAATGTTACATTAAAATGTTAATGTTGAAAAATTTGGGATGCACCCGTTTCAGCCACATTTATGCCCATTGAAATTGAAGCATTTTAGTACAATGCAGATACATTAAAGATTGATTTTGACCAGTTACCTAGAAGTATTGTAATGGTGCAAAAGTCTAACTTCAGAGGCATGTCCTCAGTAGCCTTTATTAGAATGTAAATGTACATCCAAGCTTAGCTGCAGGAACTTGTGAGGGCAATGGATTCACCCTCTCCAGATGGCTGGATAGGTTTTCAGATTTTGTTGTTTTCTTTTTTCAACAATGACAAGCCTGAATGAAAACAAGCCAAACTGAAATAGGAGTAA
>NC_045752.1:4291552-4295576 GCF_008692095.1 Etheostoma spectabile
TTTAAAATGTAAGGAGTAGAAAGTACAGATTGTCGCGTGAAAATGTAAGTAGTAGAAGTAAAAAGTCTGCTGTAAAATAATTACTCCAGTACAGTGTAGATACTCAACATTTCTACTTAAGTAAAGCATTTGAAACTTTGTTACTTGACACCTCTGGATAGAAGCCTGGTCCTGCAGTCGACCAAAGGATAATGTCACTAATGTTTGAAGTAGGGCAGGTATTGATTCGGAACAATAACAATAATTAACTTAAGCCAGAAACATGAGCTGTTTATTGCTTAACAATGTGACAGTAATATGTAAACCATTAAAAAAACAGTTATTTTTAAATATACAAAAAAAGGAAACAAATACATGAACAAATCAAAATATGCCCTGAGGTTATTATTCGTAACTTGGCTGTAAACAGAGTTGTCCTCTCACATGAACATTTATTTCTTTAAACCTAACCGGCAAATAATTACTTTCATGATTCTTTTTGGCCTATAATTACTTTCATGATTCTTCTTGGCGTGATACAATCACATTCACTCTACCTTGAGGTACACCATATGTAGTAGTAGTTGTAGTACTTAGTAATATAAACAGAACTTGTCAATAGCAGGGTGTGACCACCCTTAATATCTGTCATAGGGGTTGACAAAGCACTGAAGGTGACCTGAGCTAAACAGGTATTAGTTAAGAGGAAATTGGCTTCACGTGACAGGCGGGGTCAGCCATTGACTCTCGTATTACATTTAAAATATTTACATTAAGTACACAGGGATGAAAAACCTGCTGCAGACTTGGTCTAATATTAGGAATGTAAATAAGGGCAGATTTCTACAGCCAAGATAATAAGCCTCATTTTGAAAAAAAAAATGCAAATGCAGGGCTACAATACTATACTGCATCCTAAAACAGGAAGGAAAGCCACCAACAAATAGCCAACGCTAGAAATACATCAATTTCACTTTCCTATCAGTCAGACACAAGATCTGACCATAACTACACTTGTTTTCCATTATTATTATTATAATAATAATATAATAAATCTTATTATTTCAGTTGCAACCCTGGCAGTCGCAAGCGATCGTGATCAAGAGAGAAAATACAACATTTAAAAAACAGTTCAAACCGATTTGCGCATTGGCAACACATGGCTCAAGAAGCCGACAAATAGCCTATACGTGATCCCCTCCGCTGAAAATCTATATATTTCGGAAAAATATCACTCAGGAAAGGTTAACGGGGTTTTCGGTTTCTAAATGTTTTAACTTTTATGAGCGCACCCCTCTCTCTCTCCACGGATCTTCTAAAAACGGTGATGCCGTTATCAATCGAGTATTGATTGGTCAGTAGGCGGTGCTTTTACACCGGTTGATCTCTAATCTCAAACATAACCTGCTCCCAACCAGGTTAGGTGTTCAGCATAAGTTACCACGGCAATTTAACCTGGTAACAAGTGATCCACCGTCGTGATACACAAAACCCTGGCTTACACCTGAAGTTACCTCATTTACGCCAAATCTTGCTCCGTAGTACAGTGCCATAACTTAACTGCTATGAATTTTGGTTCAGACAGTCATCTCCTCCAAAGGGTGAATTGTATGAACTCTGATAATTAAAAATTTAAATTTTTCTAATACCTCTGTGCCTAAGTACAGCCTAACAGAGTTAAGTTGAGCATTCTTAAAATATTAGCCACTAAGCAGCATTTAATTTGGTGTAGTACCTAGCATCAGCGCCTGCATTTCGGCAGTTGTTGCTGAGGGTGGGGAGCGTGGTGGCCCTTTAGTGTAAAATAAGGCAACATTTCAGAAAAACAATCCCTCAGATTTAACCAGGATGTTATGAAATATCCCAGCTAGAGAGGGTCACATTCAACCTGTTTAGCATGTGTGTCCATCTGAGTGTAAATCCATCCCATCCATCAGTTGTGCCCCTCTGAGCTCAGCAGCCCCACTCTCCTCAGTGCTTTGTCCACATTTGGAATCAGTTTTTCTTGGAAGTCCCACAGTCGTTTGTCCTCGTGGAGCTCTTTCACCGTTAACGACCCCTGCAAAGCCACGCGGACATGTATGATCCGACAGACGTCCATTGGAACCTTGAACCGTTGTCCAGAATACTTGAGCACTTCATGCACTGACGTCGACTCCACAAACCTGTTATACACGGAGATATTAAGGAATTAAGTGCAATTCTTGGTCCCTACCTTCTTTTGCCATGACAGTAATGACAAATTGGGGGCTCGTCCAAACAAGTATGTTGTGAGTAGTCATTCAAATGCGTTTGAAATGGCCCAGGTTGTTACAGTATTCGAATGTGCCCTAGTGTTGTCATTTCTTTGTATGGTTTCCTTTTAGTGACGTTGAGGCGATTATTTTTAATGCAATCAGTGCACATGTTATTGGGCTGGTGTAGATCTGTATTCTACTTTGAGGAAACTGTCCTTTAAACCTCCTTGTACAGTTCAAAAGGATAACTTTTGAGTATATATAGTGTCTTACAAAAAGACCTGTAGCCAAATGTATTATTTATTCAACCGAAGCACTGAGTGCGGGTCCTGAATAAGTAACGTTCAGTCTGACAAAATCAGCCTACCTTGGCTGAACTATCATCTTGTGGGGGTGATATATGTTTCTGTTGGGCTCCTCCCTGTAGATGTGCTCCAGAATATTAATGCCTGGCACCCCGTTCCACTGAGGCAGGTGAAACCTCCCACTTGGCTCAAAATGTTTCTTGGGGAAGATATGGTTCTCAATGAGGTACACTCCTGTCTACAGCATGGGAGATGGAGAGACAATAGACAAATTAATAAATATCAAATATGATCCTGAAATTTGGATATTGATGTAATATTTTCTTTTTTCAAATGCACGCCAGAAATACCCTTACATTTGGATGCTGCTGTTGGAGCATGTCCATCAGAGACATCAGGTTGTTGTGTTGGTACGGCATTATGATCTCATCGATGTCGTTCAACAGGACGTAGCGTGAGCGGTCCATGGATCTGTAAATGCACTCATTAAGCGTGGTCAGCTGGCCAAAGTAGTGCACGTCCCCTCCGCTCTCTGAGAAGAGCCAGCCTCGAGATGGATTCAGGTGTTGATCGATGGGCCAAGGAACCATCTCCACGAAGCCCTCCCGGCTGTAGCTCTGCAGCAGGCGGTCGAGGTCTGGGCCGCAGCTGGTGTTATAGATCACCACTCTGTCCACACCCAGCAACCTGGTGAGACAAGGGTTAAATCATTGGTTCACCCAGCTTACAAAAACAATAAAGTTAGTCCAACCGACAGATGGACATCCCCAGAGCTACTACAGCATGGCTAAAAAACAATAACAACATCTATTTTTCTCAAATAGTGCCTGTTGAAGATTTTTAAATGTACTTTTTTGTACTGTAAGCACCACAAGAATAGATTTGGTTTCACTGACTTTGGATTTAAGATAGCAATTTTTATTACATGACTTTTTGTTTTTCCTCAAATTGGGTAGAGACGGAAATTGGATGGATAGTTTAAAAAACGGTCAATAAAACTGAAACTATCTGGAGCGCTTGATACCACTGTTAGAAGAAAAAAGTGTCACAAACAACAAAACATCCTACCATTATTCAGCTGTGGTCACTTGTTATTCAAAATGCAAACTTTTGTTTAAAAGTGGTAAAAATGTCTGACCACCGAAGGTTGCTTATGTGACAAAATTATGTAACTGTATACAGTTACAGTTTTATATTGCTTTGGTACTAGTCTCGCAAGTAGGTGGGAAAACCTCACAACGTGTTCAGTTGACTAAGTTACAACATAGATTTACACAGTAATCAGTGTGTTATCAAAGACAATACCGTTCATATGAAGTAATTGTCTTTTCCAATACAATGCTCACCATACTTATCTTCTGATTTGTCAGCTTTATAAAATGTGTTTGTTTGTTTATTTGGATCCCCAGGGTACTTCAGCATAAGCTAAAAGCTATTCTTCCTGGGGTCCTTCAATCTGTTCTTTTGACAATACTCTTTATGACATCACATTACACACACAGA
>NC_045752.1:4295586-4296189 GCF_008692095.1 Etheostoma spectabile
TTTGAAAATACAAATCATAATTAAATCTTACAGTTAACGCAATTAATACAAAAAACTAAAGACGCTTCTCCAAATAAATCAATTGTAAGACATAAGATAACAAAAAGCCCTATAACAGACTAATATAGTATTTTTTTCCTTCTATGTAGATGCCCTCCCAAACAAAATTACTGCAGTAGTCAAGAAGGATTTATTATTTCCAAATAGAGTCATTAATGTCATCTTTTAAAAGTATATTTTTCTTTTTTCACAAATATTAAAATTAGTCTTTGCGAGAGAGTTCCATTCACACATTGCTCTGTACCTGACTGAGCGTTGTATTGATTTAGTTTTCACTTTAGGTAAAATAAAACTACCTCCTACTGCATGCCTCGTTGATGATGTGTTTCAGTACTAGGCCTGCACAATATTGGAAAAATCTTACATTGCGATATTTTTTTCCCCTTTAGTATACATTGCGATGTGAAAATAGAAAAATATACTTTTAAAAGATGACAGAAATGACTCTATTTGGAATAATAAATCCTTCTTGACTACTGCAGTAATTTTGAGTGGGAGTGCATCTACATAGAAGAAGAAAAAATGAAAAAGGATCTTTTCTAA
>NC_045752.1:4296199-4296525 GCF_008692095.1 Etheostoma spectabile
ATTCTTTGTTGAACTTTAATGCTTTCCCAACACCAAAGCAAGTAAGCGCTGTGACTAACGTTACTCTTCTTCAGTGGTTTTGGAGGGAAATTATGTAGAAATCTGCTGGTCGACTAGCATGACACCATTGTATTCATATAATAATTAATCCAGGCTAAAGTGTATGACAATGACTGCATGTTGCTTCCTCTAAATTTCAGGTTGTGGTTGACTAGCGGGGCCAGCTCGTTTGTTTGATAAATAGGTCAGACCTGCATGTCACGCGCACTAGAAACAAACTCTGTGTATCCAGGAACAATGAAATCAGTGGAAATGACGTTAGATCA
>NC_045752.1:4296535-4304692 GCF_008692095.1 Etheostoma spectabile
TCTGTAGTAGATTAGTGTTACGTTTCTAGCAGTGCGGCTCCGAACCATAACGTTTGTTGGGACGGACGGACCCCTTGTTTCTTTAGGCTAACTATATTAGCTTTAGCCTGGCTGGTAGCAGCTTTCTGCTTTTTTCTTTAGGCTAACTATATTAGCGGCTAACTATATTAGCTTTAGCCTGGCTGGTAGCAGCTTTCTGCTTGTTTCTTTAGGCTAACTATATTAGCTTTAGCCTGGCTGGTAGCAGCTTTCTGCTTGTTTCTTTAGGCTAATTAGCTTTAGCCTGGCTGGTAGCAGTTTTCTGCTTTTTTCTTTTGGCTAACTATATTAGCTTTAGCCTTGCTAGTAGGAGCTTTCTGCTTGTTTCTTTAAGTTAACTATATTAGCTTTAGCCTGGCTGGTAGCAGCTTTCTGCTTGTTTCTTTAGGCTAACTATATTAGCTTTAGCCTGGCTGGTAGCAGCTTTCTGCTTGTTTCTTTAGGCTAATTAGCTTTTGCCTGGCTGGTAGCAGCTTTCTGCGGGGAAAATGGCCGGGAGACGTTGTAATTATGTTGCATTTATCAGGTGATTTAGTTTGTATTTGCAGCGAAGATAAAACACTAACTGCTGTAGCTTCACTGACTACCCATCAAAATTATGTGCATCACTGTGTCAGCGGCAGCTGCTGCCTACGGTACTTTTCTACACACTGAGAGCTTCACTTCCCATAACAAACCCCGTCGGACTAACGTCACATACACACGTTGCCCACATGGCTACCTGTCTTACAGGGGAAGGGTTGGCCGGTATAATTCATATAAAAGGAACGGTGGAAGTTTACTTTTCTATCAAGCAGCAAAAACGTTTTAACGTCAATGTGACTATTGCGCATGCGCACATTGCGATGTCGATACTAAAACACAATATCGTCAGCCGTAATCAGTACTAAAGGATAATTTTGTATATAAAATAAAAGGTTTTTTGTAAAAGGTGTTTTTGTTTGTTATAACTGAACGACATTTTTGAAATTTTAAAGACCAAACAACTAATCAAGAAAATAATCAACAGATTAATCGAAAATGAAAATGATTGTTAGTTGCACCCCTAAAAAAGACTAAACTGAAAAGATATCTTTATGTTGAGTTTTGTTGATAAAACAAAGGTTTTATGGTCTCATAACATCAATGGTTGTGTGTTTGATGTTTACAATCAAAAGGAATGCACAATGGCAGGTTTTGAATGAAAGACTGGCTGTGTTAAGTGTGAAGTGTAGAGTTTTGTACTAAGAGTTGTGAATTGTACCACATTGTTACGATAATAGTACCAGAGCGATAAAAAAAACCTGTAGTTCTAATTTAACTTTTAAAAAATAAGACCACCCTACTCAGCAGCATTAGTAACAAAAACACCTGTAGGCCTACAATGTAATTCAATCCAGTGGCAGTGCAACAGTACCTTGGTAAAGGTTACAGTATGCAAATATGTTATACAATGTCAGAGAAAAGGTGACTGAGCTCATTTTTACATTGTGGTGTGCGGTGTTGTAGCTGTGCTGACCTGTACATCTCCAGGGTCTGTGCAAACTGAAGCACATTGTTGTAGTCTCCAAACAGGTTGGAGATGCAGACAGTGAAGTTAAACCGCAATGGTTTCTCCTCCTTCTCATTGGTCTTCTGGTTTCTAATAGGAAGCCAAGTCTGGTTAAACACTGTCACGTTGTCTGGCTGAGTCAGAAGACTGACATGTGTCGCGATGCAGTTTTGAGGAATCTGACACATTATATCTGTGGTGACAAAGGGGAAACCAAAGTTGTCTGTGTGCTGTAAAATTGTTGTTGGACTTGTTTTACTTGATAACTGGCCTGCACAGCAGAAAAGACAGTAAAGGGGTTGGATGGAGTCTCTCTTAAATATGCCAATTATGCGAATATCAAAGCCTTTCTCTCTCTGGTCCATGTAGGCTGACACCAGTAAGTGCTTGGTATTGTTGAGGGGGGTGATGGTCTCAGAGATCCGCAAAGGGCAAGTTTTTGGAGGCCCATGCAGCGTCGAGTTGGCCATGTATGTCCCGGGTGTCCTCATAGTGGTACAGAGGATAAAGAGGAGGGTAGCAACAAAGAGAAGGAGGAACTTCCATTTGAATTTTTTTGCCTTGTCCATCCGGCCAAAGACAATATAGATTCCCAACCTGTGGCAGAATAAGGAAGCACTGATTATCTGTTATAGACCTGGTAACTAATTAGTTTCACCACGTTTAGAGTCACTTGTACAATGCAATGCAATCTAGTTAACAGCCATTTAATAAATCCCTTTCCCTGTAAATCTCATAATGTTCATCATTTTTAATCTGCATTTATGTGTTAATATTTTTTTCCTTTTAAAAAGAAGGGATGTAGTATGCTCTACAGCAATGCTGACAACATGCTAAAGTGCTGATGCTGAGCAAGTATAATGTCTGTTATGTGCACCATCTTAGTTTATGCAAACATTTGCTAATAACAGTTGAACACAAAGTAGAGCTGGGCAATGTATTTATATTGAGACTAGATATCGTCTTAGATTTTGGATATTGTCGTATTGTAATATGACATAAGTGGTGTCTTTTCCTCATTATAAAGGATTAGATTAGATTAGATTAGATTATACTTTATTCATCCCACGACGGGGAAATTTTTTCGTTACAGTAGCAGCATTTTTCAATAACAGCAAAAAACAATAACACACAAACAAGTAAGCACGAAAGAAATACAAGGCAAGAAATACAATACAATACAATACAATACAATACAATACTACAATACTGCATTACAGTAAAGTGATGTAATTTTCTGAACTTACCAGACTGTTGTAACTGTTCTGTGATTTGCCTTTACCCTCTTAGTCATTATATCATCATTTCTGATGATTACTTATCAAAAATCTCATTGTGTATATATGTTGTGAAAGCACCAATTGTCAACATTACAAAATCCTTGCGGTATCGATATCAAGGTATTTGGTCATAAAAATTGTGATATTGGATTTTCTCCATATTGCCCAGCCCTAACACCAAATTTCAAGGTAATCTGTCGATTGGTTGTTGATACATTTCATTAAGGATTAAAGTAGTGTTGATATATTTCATTCTAGACCTAGAGCCCTGCCGCTGCTGGGGATAAATATATCTGTGGTGAGGTCTAACACTGAGCTGTTGTAATGGATTACTAATAACAAGTAAATTTTTATCTTGCTGTGGTCACATATTTACTCCTGGGGGAGTAGAATGATCAGACAAAGACATTTTTGTTTAGCAGTAGGTTAGGTGACTAACTATCATCTAGCCTAGTAGGCCAACAGGATGTGTCATGTTATGAATGCATATTGTAAATGCAAATACTGTCCCACCAAAGCAGTGATGAGTTCCTGGTTGGAATGAAACTACAGGAAAAATTGCTAAGAGGAACTATACAGGGGGGGAAACTGTTTTCTCAAAGGCCCAGTCCACTTGCACAGCTGTTGTGAATCTGTAACACTCCATTCTGTGAAATGGGTTTTAATCAGTAATATAAACCAATCTTCCTTCCTAAAGATTTATCTGCGTGAACCTACCTTAAACCAGTCCTCCTGCATCTTATGTTGCCCTTACTTATCTACTCTCCTGTCATCCAAGTGAAAGGAGCGATTGTTAGAAAATGTTTAAATTCTTGGGTGTCTCATTGAACATCTACAACATTGTAAACTGAACCCTTCGTGTCACTTTTTTTATCAGATATTGCAACTGCTTTTAGAATCAACTCACAAAGGCTAATCCAGTAGATGATAGGAACCACAAAACAATCATGATTGGATTGTTTCATTACAACACAACGGGAACCACAGCTTTTAACATGTATTAAAAGTAGAAGTTCATTTTGGCCTGGCAGACAGTCCTCATTATACAGATATTTTGCTGTTAGTCACGTAACATTGTCTGTGTGGAAAAATGAAAGACTTCTACTTCTGGAACGAGGGGTGCCCAGAATATGTCCTCCTACTTGCAACTCTGTAGTAGTCTCGCTTTGCCAGACCTACCTCTACAGCGCCGCGGAGGAGGGTCTGGCTAGTCCACAGCAATCTTGAATGGGAGAAAAATTTCTTTAAACCAATCACAATCATCTTGGGAGTTGCTAAGCGCAGAGCCAAGCCATGGTGCCGCTGCAAAATAGCCTCGGGAGGGAACTTGTTTTGGTGGAACATGTGTACGTTCAAAAAACAGAAAACTCAGATTGGACAGATAGTCTAGCTAGCAGTCTAGATTTCCCCTGCAGAGATCTGAGGAGCAGGTAACCATAGTCCTCAGAAATCCAACGGAGTTTAAAATGAAAACACAAAGAAAGCGGAAAGTAATCCAAAACAGATATCCGAAAAGAGTGACATCCGGCTGAATTTCCGGCAGAAAGAGAGCAATCCCGGGAGTGTTATGTTGTGGATATAAGCTAAGTTTCCATCCACTTGTCAATCTAATTCTCTGAAGTTCAGTTAAAAAAAATCATGCGAATAAAGCTGGTGAAAGTGTGTTTCCATCCAAAGGCTTTAAAGCGAATAAAAACCTGTGCGTAATGACGTCACATGCTGGTTTGCGATCAATTTGGTATATCGAATTGATTTTAGAGATTTTTAGGTGTTTCCATTTATTTTTGCACTGAATCAAACGACATTCAAGCAAGAAAAGTTTTTCTAGACAAAATGGATTGTGCCATCTACCAACACATGATGAACATTTCACCAGTTGTAGTGTTTATGTGCCAGCTGATAGCGACATATCAAGCTATAATGGGAAAACATTGACGCTATCAACACATTGCTATGATTATGCAGATGCAACTTTTGCGGCTTTTATTTACCATCCGGCACCGCTGTGAGACAACTCTTATTTAAAGACATGTGCCTTCCATTTACTCCATAAGGCATTTTTCATTTGATATCACTTCATTCATAAAAATGTGTGGATGGAAGCATAGCTACTGACTTACTCTATTGCCATGTATCTTATTATAGTTCTCTATATAACAGCCTTTTTTCTTCAACTGCAACTGTGCTGGTGTAACAATGGTTTCCTGTTAATGTGGTAATGGGATTTGACTGATTTGTCAACCTCCCATATCTTTGACAATTGCGGTTAAGTCTGAGCAACCACTGTCTAACACATCTTGTTTTGCACATGCTGCTATCCTTGACTGCTTTTCACCCGAAGTTTTCCTGTACATGCATCTTTTCAAAGCTTAATGATTGCACGTACGTCTAAATCAGCTTTATTAGGAAGCTTTCCTGCTCGTGATGAAATTACCCCAGAGACCTGTAGCCACAAGTAAACGGTAAAATCAACTTCAAACAGAAGTTTCTCTCTCTCTCTTTCCCTTATGGCTGTGACTATTTGTAGATGGAAGCACAATGATGTGACAAAGCACAAAGCAGTTTTACCACATTCCTCACACATGGCTTTGAGACAGAGTATTAAAAGACAAAAACTTCCTGTACCACTACTTTAAAAAGTATGTAAGTGTCCAAGAGTAAAACAGTCAGAATAAATATGTAAAGCCTTTAAGCAACTACTTGAACATGGGCACACTGCTCCACTGAAGACAATACATTTTATCTTAACATTACAGCTGCAAAAGTGAGCTTTCCATTCTCTAAAAAACAAACAGGCTGCAACCACTCCTTAGGGCGTATAAACCCTAAGCACACTGATTGATCTTTGACTGAAAAATCAATGTGTGCTTGAGTGTAAGAATACTCTTTATATGCAGGGACAAAGCCTAGATAACACCAAGAGAATACATGGGAAGCTTCCCAAAGCAACTAATAATGTTATATTATAAAATCATTTATAATTAGGTAATGTATGGAGATTAGAATTGCAGATTATTTGATAATGAATTGCTGTGGCGTTCTGCCAGCATTTAATGTAGACTGTGATAGCAGGCTTAGTAGTATTGCGATAATAGGGTACACCCATTTTAGAATGATACAAGTATAACCGCATGGGCAGTGGTGGAAAGTAACAAAGGTCATTTTTACTCAAGTACAGCATTTAAGCAGAATTTTGAGTTACCTTTGTATGCTATTTTATACTTCTACTCCACTGCATTTCAGAGAGAAGTATTGTTCACTACTCTTTATTACATTTACTAAGAGCTATAGTGAAGAGTCACTTTTCAAAATATTTGTACATATTTTTACATACATATTTTAAACACAAAACATATGATCAGTCTATAAAGTATGATCTATTGTTACAGATGAAATCACCAGAGTATATGAAATAGTTACAATTAGCTCCACCTTAACCAACGATAACATTCAAATATTGCCTGCACATTAACACCAGATACAATATGATGAAGTACACTTTTACTTTTGACATTTGTGTGAATAATGTTGCTCATACTTCTGTACTTTTTACTTAAATACACTAATGGAGTATTTTTATACTGTGGTATTGCTTACTTTTAGTTATAGGCTAAGTGCTGTAAATGATTTAAGTAGCCTACTCTTCCACCACTGACAGTAAGGCTACTGTAATCTGATACACCATTCCTTGCCTTTGCAGGAAATGAAATTTGAAAGGGAGGAAGTAACCAATTATTTTGTGCAATTAATAACAAAATCAAATTTAGCGTTGATAAAGACAAGAGTAAGATGTTTCCAGTAAGCTAGACCTACACGTCCCCAGCAAAGAAATAACTCTAGTATTCGACCTATTAGCTAATTCGTATGTGTTTTAATGTTAATATGAAGACAATATTGCTGATAGGATACAGTAACTCACTCTTAAAGCGGTGTGGTCCTCCAGTCGTGTGACGGCTGGCGGCGGAACACAGCTGGGTAAGACCGGAGGAAGGTGATGTGTGAGCCGGTGATTCTGCAGGTGCCACTCGTGCCACTTAACCCTTTCGTCTCCTCTCTCCGCTGCGCCCTTTTCCCGTTTATCTCGTTCTATCTCTATTCGCAACCCGGTCTCCTGGTAACCCCTCTACAAAATACCTCTGCCGAGCAGACGCTTGTATTCTTTCAACCAATCATGGTGCTTGCATTCTTTCAGCCAATCAGGGCCAGCTGTGAACAAGCTTTTCTTCTGCATACAGGGAAAGAGTGCTGCTGATATCCATTGATTTTTAAGTATGGGAGAGCCGGGACAGTTGAAACACTTTTTAATTAAACGTAATTAACAAAGCGGTCTTATCACACTGAAAGCTGATATTTTTGTCACTAGCAACTTACACGTGTCATCTGTCAAATACAGTTGTATTTTTAGCTTTGGACAAAAGCGTTCAGGAGTTATTGCAGCAAAAGTGGGACGTGCGTAATGTTTCATCTGTCCCTCCAGGACGGGACGAATGAACAGCATGCGGGGACGAATGAAACGTACAGTTTGAGCCATATAAACTTCCAACAACTTTAATATTTTACTGTATATCATGGATGGTACTTCCAAGAGGTGTCATTATAGATAGATTGGTGCAGGACTATGCGTCTTTGTGAATGTCTGTTAGTAACTAATTAATGCCGTCATCCTGAAGCGCGTATAAAGCGGTTATTGAAATATCATGCACTGTGGATGATTGTGCTATTTTCATAGCTAGAACAGTAAGTTTTTCTATTTATATCATGTTTCTATTGTAGAAAATGTCATTTCACTAGGTTTCTACATGGGTTATACCACTGGACATCCAAATAACGCCCCCCAACCCGTCAGTCTCCATAGGATAACATGGGAAAACTCGACCCCCCCTACCTGGTGGGCTCAAATATATTTTCATCTTTCTAAAACCGCTTTTCCATGTCTCACCTCCATAAATAATTGTATGAACACAGATATTTGTGCATTTACTTAAAATGCATGGAGTTCCAGCCAGGTCGGGGCCATATTCCAGCCATATTTTCATGAAATATGAAAGTCTGGGATTGTGGAGAACTCTAACTGGTCTACTGAATAAGCATGTAGTCAAACCTTTAAATGAAAAACACTCGTTAATAATCAAAAAAATGTGACCGCTAATGAAGTTTACTTTTGACCATCAAAACGCGTTTATCGGCTGTAACTCCGTGATGAAAGGAAATAACAGGAAGATATTTAGCTGATAGGAGGAGGTTGACATGCTCTATGTTCAGACCTGAGGAAGTCTGTCTATCATCATTACACTTGGAGAAAACTGG
>NC_045752.1:4304702-4305883 GCF_008692095.1 Etheostoma spectabile
CCGTCCCGCGTTTCAATCGTCCCGGCTCTCCCCTAAGTATTAAACCAATAACTTACTTAGTTACTAGTTATTATTTTTTGTTTAAATACCATATGCTATAGTAATTTCAAAGGCTTGCTGTACAGTCCTGAACGTTTACAGTTGTTAAACTGCCAGTTCATAATCTATAATTTGTTAGAAAAGAAAACATGCTAACTAAGCTAACTAGCTTAACAATCACATTGTCCAGCACTTTCCCTGCATTTTGGGCAGATGGGGGCTTCTCCAATGTTGTTTTTATTTTATCTTTTGTTATTTGCTTGTATAGCTGACATTTTTTTTCTGTGCCACAGCCATCATGGCCCGGCATGAAATGCAGCGTTTGTGGCTAGATCTGGAGCATCTTCATGTAGCCTAGACAAAAATGAAGGAAGATGAAGAACGTTCAGATATGAGAGAGAAACGTTTGAATGGGACGAGAAAGATCAATAACAGGAAGATTGAGTGAAACCACTCTGGCACAGATTCACTAACAAACAGGAAATCCAAACAGGAGCATTTAAAAAAGGATGTGTGCTAAACAAATTCGTACACAATGGTACATGCACAATGATGTCGTATGTCGTATGTCCAAGTCTTTTTGGAGTTCCCCATCCTTGAGACATTGCACTCAGGAGTATTGCACATACGTAGTCCCAACGACTTTGAACTTGATCTACTAAATCTAATTAGATCTAATAAGTCACATAATCTTTTGAGGCCACAGCTTGCAAACATTGTGTTTACATTGTGAATACATTACATGGCATTGCATTATGTCAGCCTATAGCATTTTCAAATAATTTGATTTTTAAAACGTGTTTGTGTAAGGGAGGAGAAACCATCAGAGTCCAGACTTTTTGCATTCATAGTTGGGAAAAGACCTTAATTAGGCAAAAATTCCTACAAACCTCATAGAAACTTGTGGTAATGAAGATAATAATTAATTTACCTTCCTTTGTATTTTCTATTTATATTCATCATATATTGTTTTGTAAAATATTTTTGATTTACGTGCTAATGTTATTTACCTGAATCTTAGTATATTTCATTTTGACATTCAAATATTCAAATGATTTGGAAGATATTAACGCTAAAGCTGCCAAAAGTTGCTACTGAAACACACCCACCCACCCACACACACACACACACACACACACACA
>NC_045752.1:4305893-4306753 GCF_008692095.1 Etheostoma spectabile
CACACACACACACACACACACACACACACAAACACACAACATAGCCAAATGACCCTATTAATCAAGTACTGATACTAAATGTCACACAAAGCAATGCTCTATTAAAGGCATTATAATCTCATTACAATGGGTCACATCCCGTAGGAAGGCTATGTAACAACATTACTTCTCTTGGATCAGATAAAATATTCTTAGAGAGGTTTTCTTTTTCATTAGCTTTGATTGCACAGTAATAACTTGAGGCCAACATTAATAACACATAATAACATTTTAATTAAACTCAGAATCAATATCTGATTTCTTGTATAGCATTCCGGACAGGAAAGATACATTTCTTTAGAAATAGGCATGTCTGGGGTGACCTCTAGCTCACCCAGTAAGAGTGTGCAGACTGAGTCCTTTGCAGCTCTCCGGGTTCAAATCGGACCTGTGGCCCTTTGCTGCGTGACACCCCCCCCCCATCTCACTCCTACCTTTCCCGTCTATCCACTGTCACTATCAATTGAAGGGGAATAACCCCCCCCCAAAAAATCTTAAAAATATGAAGAAGGAAAAAAGATGCGTAGGACCTCCTCTCAAAGCCAAGGGCTTAATTTCCACTCAAAATTCTATTTTCATTCCTCTCACTTTAACAGTTTCTGTTTGATTTGATACACTAAAAGTTTCCTCAACTGTGTCTTCTTTTCCTCCAACTGCCCACATCTGGATGACAAACAATGAACCACAAATGTTTGCACAAAACGTTGATGCCAATGCATCTTTTGAGATATTTCACAAAATAAAACATCAGGGGTCTTCCAACTTCATTGGAATACATGGCAATAAAGTGTAGAACAAGAAACATTTTAGGCAATAAAGTG
>NC_045752.1:4306763-4309711 GCF_008692095.1 Etheostoma spectabile
AACATTTTAGGCAATAAAGTGTAGAACAAGAAACATTTTAGGCTGTGAAAATGTCCTGTAATGGCATATTACACTTTACTGTGCAAAACTAACCACAGTCTGCTCAACCACAAAACTCAGTTCAAACAACACAACTCTTCACACATCGCTTCTCGAAACTGGCTCAGTGCAGACAAACACTTTGAACAAGCCTAACCTAGATAACACACACACACCGTGATTCAGAACACACTGGCGTCAAAACAGTCAATACACAATTAGAAACTTTTCATCATAACAGTTTCATTAATTTTAATGACTTCACACTAATCAATATGTTCTAGAAGATTCTAGAAGAATCTCACATGCAGTAAGCTTTTAAGACTTAGAAATAAAAATGAATAGATCTTACAGTAAATAGTCAGCATATAATACACACGCTGTAGCCTAACGCAAAGAAAGGTTCTATGGATGTGGTGCGAAAAATGCAAGTATAAAAAAAAAATGAGAAAAAAAGAAAGCACAGAAAGGTAGTAAAACTATGACATGCTTAAACCTTCAGTAGTAACAGTTTTAATCCTTTAGGGTGTATACTCACACATACAGACCAATAGATCATTTCTTGTGTTGTCTCACCACAGCTGGACGACCATATCCGGATCCTTTTCCCAAGTGTTGGATCCTTGATCTTGCCATCTGGGCTGACGCAGTGAATTGATCAGTTTGATCAACCTCATCCCTGTTTGAGCTCAAGTTCCTCAGCAATACGGTATCACACTGACCATTGAGAGTCCATTTTCAGTCTTCCCATTGGGGCAAAAATACAAAAGGCTCCAACCCACTCGGCACCACCTTTAACACGCAAGTAAACCTGGGGCATTGTTGAAACAGAGATTATAGACATGTTGGTGTTGAGAGGCCTTCTATACAAAGTGTTGAAAGAAAAGTTCCTCGTGTAGTAAAACGCTGCCCATAGCACTTACAAAGCTTTATGTTCATGATTTTACATATAGGCCGTTTGTATTTGTATTATGTGATCAATATTTCTTTCCAGCGGGATTTCAAACTTATTTTGCAATTTTTTTACAACTCTGTAAGTACAACATAGACCCCCTTTATGTTGATGGTGATGGTACACTTTGCCAATTAGAATAGGCAAAACAGTTTCACAGAGTTAACAGCAGTAACTGTGTGTCAGTGTCTGGCAAAGTTAAACAGAAATATCACGGTCCTATATTCTCTTTCCCTAGCAAGGGGTTGTTTGTTTGGGAACATGCCTAATCTTTACAAAACAGTTCATCTTAACACAAAGACAAGTTGGGGTTGTTTTCTATGTCTTTTCTGCATCTGTCCCTCATACCTCAGATCTCCAGCAGTCATTTATCTTAGCTGCCAAAGACAACCGGGTGTCATTTGGTCACGTACAGATAGAAGATGTCCTGACTCTGCACCCTAATGGATAAACAGAGCTCTGGACATCTGGATCTTTCAGACTACAGGGCACCGGCCTTCAGCTGGCGATTTAGGAGCAGACAGCTGTCGACTCTTCAGGGAGGACACATACACAATGTAGTGAATGAAGTCATTTAACTGAAAAGCATAGTAATGAATAATATAAATAATGATATGATTATATGTACTGCAGAAGGATACATGAAATCATGCTTAAATGTAATTTTCAAAACAATTTACAAACAAACAAAAATGAAAATTACTTCAAAGGAAATGTTTTTGCGAGGAATTTAAACCTCTTAGTCAAAGCAAATAACACATCTAGATCAAAAGAAGGATATTAGGAGTTAAATGAAATTACGCAAATTCGGAATTACACAAATTAGGAACCTGAGTCCGAGTTCTAACTGTCCTTATTGTGAGAGGGCAAATAAAACAATTCAGGAGCATCATCTTTCTGTTGCAGGGCCTCATACCGAACCTTATCCAAAATTAACAAAGAGGAAATCATTTTCTCTATTAATGGGATGAGACAACAAATACCTACCACAAGGAAACAGAACACAGAAATCACTGGAACCACAATCCTCCACATCCATGGCTGTAAACCCTCCCCAGCTATCCAGGAGAACCAGTCCCACCCAGAATCAATTTGGGAGACATCTTGGGCCCTAAGGCCAACGTTGAGTTGTTCTAGTAGATGTTGGACGGTGTCAGTGATGTCATCTTCGATATGTGGGATGAATGCACAGCATTGGTACAGCAATGTATTGCACAGCCCCCCCGAGCTGCCAGCAGTAAATCTAGACCCATTTGCTGTTGGAGTAGCAGAATTGGTATCGGGATGCAAAAAAAATGGTATTGACCATCTCTAGTTATAGGCATATTCTGTATTCTTCTGTATAGACACAACTGTTGTAACTAGGAGTAATCTGTTTCTTAAGAGTACAACCTTTTTTTGCCAGCAGATGTCACCGCAAAGCAAGCGTTACCCATCATTCATTGTTGCAGCGTTGTATTTGTTGTAGCCATGCGCTGATCGTGCCAGATGGCACTTTGTCACAGACACACAGTATGTGATCAACACAAAATAGGGCATATCTTGCCTTTGCCTTTATGGTGTCTGTGAGCTTGTTGAAAGCTCTTATTCTCAAACAACAACAGTGAAACACATTTCGAATGGGTCAGGATAAAACAGAAAACAGGAGAGAAGCCCTTAAATGAAAAATAAAGTGAGATCATTCAAGGAGCAGTGTGTAGGATTTAGGGTGATCTATTGTTCATAATAAATGTTTCATTTTTACCTGAAAGTAAGAATCCTTGTGTAAGAACGAGGCCTTCAGATATACATTAGATAGATAGACAGATAGATAGACCTTTATTTATCCTTTCGGAAATTAGTCTTGCGCCATACAGCTCATTAGATAGCAGGGGCGGAGTGGGGCACTAAAGTCAACTGAAAAGTTTATTGTGGGAAACGTAATATTGTGGGAAACGTTGCAAACTTAAGAATTTCA
>NC_045752.1:4309721-4310257 GCF_008692095.1 Etheostoma spectabile
TAAAATCTGTGCATATGACAAATAAATATCTTGAAGATTCTGACAGCACTGGACCACCACCGGCCCAACCCCCCATTTATCAATTACACAAACAAAATCTATTTTTTTTTACCCAAATTATGCTGTTTCTTTGTGTGGAATTCTTCCATCTGTTCTAACGGCAGCCAAATCTACGCATTTGGGAAGGACTTAACGGAATATAAAACCTGACCACTAGATGGCACTAGACAAATGCCCATTACTGACAATAAAGTGTAGGTTTAAAACTGTTGTGGGTTTTCTGTTAATAAACAGATGCTGAAATATAACTCATCACCTACTTGTAGTCGTGACTTCTCCTAGCATCGTCTGATCAGCATCATCGCTGGGCTGAGTCGGACTGAATAGGTTTTGCATTTGTTTTCGTGGTTTGTGGGCTTTTCTTTTTGCATTGTTTTTTATTTGCATCGCGTTTATGTATTGGGTTGTGTTGTGTGTATATGCAGAGCGTTTGCTGAATGCTACACATTTGTTGTTTTCTTAATTTGCTTGTGTTT
>NC_045752.1:4310267-4310749 GCF_008692095.1 Etheostoma spectabile
CATGTGTTTTCTGAAGTTGCAGGGCGCTTGCCCCTGTCGGCCACCGTACCATGGACAGCTGCTGATGTCTCACGGCCGTTTGTAATAATCTGTAGGCCGGGCAGCGGGAACTCTGTGGCCGGCCGGCCGGCCGACCGGGAAGCTTCCCGATTGCCACTCTGCCCCTGTTAGATAGTCTAAAGGAATCACATCAAACCATTTCACCAAAGAACTATGTAGAACTTTTATAATAATAATTGTACGCTGGCTTAACTCACCAAAGAGATGACTCCGGCTCCGGCCCTCCTGCAGCCTTGTTCCAACGCTGCTGTTTTGAAAAATAAAAGAGTTGTGCGTCCCCCCAGGCCACCGGGCTACCGTATTCAGAACAGACATTCTTGCATCACATATGATCTGAACCTTGATTTAATGAAACTTCTTACGATTGATAAATCAGAATCAGAATCAGAAATACTTTATTGATCCCCGAAGGGAAACTCTGT
>NC_045752.1:4310759-4310939 GCF_008692095.1 Etheostoma spectabile
CTCAGATATTAGAAATATAAGAAATATAAATAAAGAAATAAAGAAATATAAGGCGTGTGGATATTTACATAGTTAAAGGTATATCATGATACAGTATTTACATAAATAACATAATTAAGGTGTTGAAATGGTGAAAAGTGTGTTATTGCACAAAACAGATAATATTGTCCAGTTTCAACC
>NC_045752.1:4310949-4312721 GCF_008692095.1 Etheostoma spectabile
TCTGTGTGTCAGACACTTAGAGGGAGGAGTTATAAAGTTTGACGGCCACAGGCAGGAATGACTTCCTGTGGCGCTCTGTGGTGCATTTTGGGAGAATGAGTATATCACTGAAAGTGCTCCTGTGATTGAGCAGCAAGCCATGGAGTGGGTGTGAGACATTGTCCAAGATGGCATGTAGTTTAGACAGCATCCTCCTATCTGACACACCCGACAGAGAGTCCAGATCCACCCCCACGACGTCACTGGCCTTGCGAATCAGTTTATTGAGTCTGTTGGCATCCACTACCCTCAGCCTGTTGCTAAAGGCGTAATCATTCATGAATGGTGGCTTTAGACGCACATGAGTACAATCTATCACCCCAATCACATTTGGAAACCCAGCAATCTCACTAAATTTTTGCCGAGCAGCATCATAATTGCTAATGCTAATGCAACATACAGGGGGGAACAAGTATTTGATACACTCCCGATTTTGCATGTTTTTCTACTAACAAAGCATGTAGAGGTCTGGAATTTTTACCATAGGTACACTGTGAGAGATGGAATCTAAAACAAAAATCTAATTAATTAATTTGCATTTTATTGCGTGACTTAAGTATTTGCCGCAAATGCAGCATCTGCCACAGAGCAGTTTCAATACCAGACAGGGATGGAGGATGTCATGGTGCTAACCACCACACACACAAAACGAGGTCAGGACAGCAGGTCTGAGGCCCGCTTCAGCCTCCTCAAAAAGTACAGGTGTTGGTGGGCCTTCTTTATGATGCTGTGTGGGTTGCCCACGTGAGCTTGTTGGAGATGTGCGGCCCCAGGTATTTAAAGGTGGACACCATCTCCACAGCTGCTCTTCCTCCTAAAGTCCACAACCATCTCCATAGTCTTCCTCACATTTATGCAGAGACTGTTTGCCCTGCACCAGTCCACACATTCTTCCATCTCCTACCTATACATGGACTTGTTATTGTTGGAGTCAGTCCAACAACTGCTGTGTCATCTGCAAGCAAATTGCTTGGGTACTGTCTTTGCAGAGCAATCCTATGTGAGGAGTTTGTACAGCAGGGGGCTCAGGACACATCCCTATGGGGAGCTGATGATGAGTAGGATGGTGGAAGATGAGACGCCATGGACCTTAACAGACTGTGGGCTGTCAAAAAGTCCAGAGTTGCAGAGAAATTGTTAAAGTGCTCACAGCAGCAGTTTGTTGATTAAAGTCTGTGGAATGATTGTATTAAAATCCAAACTAAAGTCCAAGAGGAGCTGCCTGAAATAATAATCCCTGCTCTCTTAGTGGGTGAGAACAGAGTGGACAGTTCCTACTGCATCAGACACAGACCACTTCTTCCTTTAAGCATAATGTTTTGAACCAGCCGTTCAAACTTTCATGATTATCGGGCTGAGGGCCACCAGACGGTACTCCTTCATGCTTTCCACTGCTGTTTTGTTTGTTTATGCATGTCTTGGTAATACATGCCATTTTGCATACAACATAAATCCCAGCAACTGCAAGCAATGATTACCGATGCCGAGTCTCCTCACATGACATTAGGGCTAAAAAATCTAATTGCAATTTTTCTGCCAGAAATTGTGATTACGAGTTGATTTGCGCTTGTTTTTCAGCGTACACCTTCTACAATCATGTTAAATGGGGTTAATTTGTTAACTAAGGTTCGGGAGCAGGGCCACGCCTAAACCACACCTCTCATCACCAGACAAACCTACATATACCGTGCTGCACAGCCAGGCTCGTGTCTCTGATTGCTTGACCCACCCTC
>NC_045752.1:4312731-4312862 GCF_008692095.1 Etheostoma spectabile
TCCTTCATCCATCTTCCCCCTCTTCCCTTCCTGCTGCACATCTCTCCTATGTCTCTTCTAGGTACCGTCTGGGGGGGTCTGTAAACTATTTGGGCGAAAATTGCTTCTGAGACGGAACCCCCACTCTGAGT
>NC_045752.1:4312872-4315065 GCF_008692095.1 Etheostoma spectabile
CACCCGGTCATCACACATCCTCCCAGATCAGCCATCAGACAACATCCACATCAATTCATCTATCTGCACATTCATAATGATCATATGCACATTTATAATGTTCATTAAATCTTTAACTAACATATGGTTGAGGTGTGGTCCATGCTAGTGAAACAAAATTTTAAAAAGAGTCCACAGAAAATAGGACGTTTTACATACATAACATTATTCCAGCATTTATCTAATGACAAAACAATAAATATAATATATTAAGAGGACTAAAAAATAATTTAACTAATTATGACAAATTATTCACATTCGATTAATCGCAGTCTTCACGATTAGCTAATCCCATTCTTTCAAATTGCGATTTCGATTTGAAAACGATTAATTGTTCAGCCCTACATGACGTCTTTATCCTGCCCCTGGGACCCCAGCAGCCCCGCCCTCCTCAGCACAGTGGTCACCCTGGGGAGCAGTTCATATGTAAAGTCCCACAGTCGGGTATCCAGGTGGACCTGCTCCGGTGGCCGTGGCATACTGATTGGGGAGTGAATGATCCGGCAGATGTCTGGTGGGACCTTAAACTTTTCTCCATACATCTTGAGCACTTCATGTATTGAGGTCTGCTGCACCATCCTGTGGTGTACATACACATTAACACATGATCATCCACATTTTAACTGAGAATGGCATGAATTCTGCTACTTATTACATTTGATACTTTTAAACAGACTTCATTAAAGGGAGAGACGTCAGCCTACCTTGGCTGAACTATCATCTTGTGGGGGTGGTATATGTTTCTGTTGGGCTCCTCCCTGTAAACGTGCTCCAGAATATTAAAACCTGGCACTCCTTTCCATAGATGCAGGAGATCCTTTTCATTTCCCCCAAAGGGTTTTTTGGGATATATATGGTTCTCAATGAGAAAAACTCCCGTCTGCAGAATGTGATGTGCAATGTGTGCAGCATGGAAGTTAAGAAGACAGCAGAATATAAATTAATACTACAATATGATACATACAGTACATTTTAGTAAAATGTTAGTCTTACATTCACACCCAAAATACCCTTACATTTGGATGCTGCTGTTGGAGCATGTCCATCAGAGACATCAGGTTGTTGTGTTGGTACGGCATTATGATCTCATCGATGTCGTTCAAACAGGACGTAGCGTGAGCGGTCCAGGATCTGTAATGACTCATTAAGCGTGGTCCGTGGCCAAAGTAGTGCACGTCCCTCCGCTCTTTGAGAAGAGCCAGCCTCGAGATGGATCAGGTGTTGATCGATGGGCCAAGGAACCATCTCCACGAAGCCCTCCCGGCTGTAGCTCTGCAGCAGGCGGTCGAGGTCTGGGCCGCAGCTGGTGTTATAGATCACCACTCTGTCCACACCCAGCAACCTGGAGCAAGGTGACGCAAAGTTGAAATACATTCATTTTGCAAAGGCTCCTGTCCAATAAGCACATTTGGGAGTGTATCACTTTCAAACAAAAATCTAAAAGCATGTTCAATGCCACAGTACAAATTGTATGAGTCCTTAAAGTACATAAAAAGTGTTGTTGAGATGTCTGTATTCACTCAAAATTAAATCAAATTTAATGGAATGCCATTGTCTTCCACAGATGTATGCTTTGTCAAGCCCGAGTTCACGCACACACAACAACGATTTGTTGATGCTGCACACTCTACCACCCCTCTATACACAGAAGGACGTTTTATGTCATTTTTACTTGATGAGTGAGCTATAACATGCTAATTTGTGTGCTGTAGAAGTGATTGTAGGCAGATGTTACACTTCGACGGAGCCAGACTAGCTGTTTTCCTTTCACTTATCTTGAGCCTGTGTCAAAGAGGCATTGGTTCATCTCTATTTTCAGTCTGGTTTTATTGGTGTTATTGTGTCCATCCCCTGTATACCACATTTGCCTAACAAAATTCGGACCTGTGCATATCCAGGGTCTACGTATGTAAACTACAGCACATAAACACTCTTTTCATTGGCCTTCTTCTACATCTGTCATTATAGTGCAAGCAGATAAAAAGCAAAGTTTTGCATGCCCCACGGTGACACTGCCTGCCCTTTCTTCCCTTTACACATATATGCACTAATAGAAATGACTTAGTAACAGAGACCCATGTATCATGTGATGCAATCCAGAAGCGCTACAATAAATAGCAGTTATACAGTGTCAGAGAAAAGGTGACTGAGCTC
>NC_045752.1:4315075-4315387 GCF_008692095.1 Etheostoma spectabile
ATGTCCATCAGAGACATCAGGTTGTTGTGTTGGTACGGCATTATGATCTCATCGATGTCGTTCAACAGGACGTAGCGTGAGCGGTCCATGGATCTGTAAATGCACTCATTAAGCGTGGTCAGCTGGCCAAAGTAGTGCACGTCCCCTCCGCTCTCTGAGAAGAGCCAGCCTCGAGATGGATTCAGGTGTTGATCGATGGGCCAAGGAACCATCTCCACGAAGCCCTCCCGGCTGTAGCTCTGCAGCAGGCGGTCGAGGTCTGGGCCGCAGCTGGTGTTATAGATCACCACTCTGTCCACACCCAGCAACCTG
>NC_045752.1:4315412-4319434 GCF_008692095.1 Etheostoma spectabile
ACCAGAGAGAAAGGCTTTGATATTCGCATATTGGCATATTTAAGAAGACTCCATCCAACCCCTTTACTGTCTTTTCTGCTGTGCAGGCCAGTTATCAAGTAAAACAAGCCAACAACAATTTTACAGCACACAGACAACTTTGGTTTCCCCTTTGTCACCACAGATATAATGTGTCAGATTCCTCAAAACTGCACCGCAACACATGTCAGTCTCCTCACTCAGCTGGACAACGTGATAGTATTTAACCAGACTTGGCTTCCCATTAGAAACCAGAAGACCAATGAAAAGGAGGAGAAACCGTTGCGGTTTAACTTCACTGTCTGCATCTCCAACCTGTTTGGAGACTACAACAATGTGCTTCAGTTTGCACAGACCCTGGAGATGTACAGGTCAGCACAGCTACAACACCGCACACCACAATGTAAAAATGACTCGTCACCTTTTCTGACACTGTATAACTGCTATTTATTGTAGCGCTTCTGGATTGCATCACATGATACATGGGTCTCTGTTACTAAGTCATTTCTTTAGTGCATATATGTTGTAAAGGGAAGAAAGGCAGGCAGTGTCACCGTGGGGCTGCAAAACTTTGCTTTTATCTGCTTGCACTATATGACAGATGTAGAGAAGGCCAATGAAAGAGTGTTTATGTGCTGTAGTTTACATACGTAGACCCTGGATATGCACAGGTCCGAATTTTGTTAGGCATGTGGTATACAGGGGATGGACACAATAACACCAATAAACCAGACTGAAAATAGAGATGAACCAATGCCTCTTTGACACAGGCTCAAGATAAGTGAAAGGAAAACAGTAGTCTGGCTCCGTCAGTGTAACATCGCTACAATCACTTCTACAGCACACAAATTAGCATGTTATAGCTCACTCATCAAGTAAAATGACATAAAACGTCCTTCTGTGTATAGAGGGGTGGTAGAGTGTGCACATCAACAAATCGTTGTGTGTGTGCTGAACTCGGGCTTGACAAGCATACATCTGTGGAAGACAATGGCATTCCATTAAATTTGATTTAATTTGAGTGAATACAGACATCTCAACAACACTTTTATGTACTTTAAGGACTCATACAATTTGTACTGTGGTTGGAACAGCTTTTAGATTTTTGTTTGAAAGTGATCACTCCCAAATGTGCTTATTGGACAGGAGCCTTTGCAAAATGAATGTATTTCAACTTGCGTCACCTTGCTCCAGGTTGCTGGGTGTGGACAGATGTGATCTATAACACCAGCTGCGGCCCAGACCTCGACCGCCTGCTGCAGAGCTACAGCCGGAGGGCTTCGTGGAGATGGTTCCTTGGCCCATCGATCAACACCTGAATCCATCTCGAGGCTGGTCTTCTCAAAGAGCGGAGGGGACGTGCACTACTTTGGCCAGCGGACCACGCTTAATGAGTGCTTTACAGATCCATGGACCGCTCACGCTACGTCCTGTTGAACGACATCGATGAGATCATAATGCCGTACCAACACAACAACCTAGTCTCTGATGGACATGCCCAACAGCAGCATCCAAATGTAAGGGTATTTTGGGTGTGAATGTAAGACTAACATTTTACTAAAAGTACGGTATTATCAATTGTAGTATTAATTTATATTCTGCTGTCTTCTTAACTTCCATGCTGCACACATTGCACATCACATTCTGCAGACGGGAGTTTTTCTCATTGAGAACCATATATCCCAAAAAACCCTTTGGGGGAAATGAAAAGGATCTCCTGCATCATGGAAAGGAGTGCCAGGTTTTAATATTCTGGAGCACGTTTCGGGAGGAGCCCAACAGAAACATATACCACCCCCACAAGATGATAGTTCAGCCAAGGTAGGCTGACGTCTCTCCTTTAATGAAGTCTGTTTAAAAGTATCAAATGTAAATAGTGCAGAATTCATGCCATTCTCAGTTAAAATGTGGATGATCATGTGTTAATGTGTATGTACACCACAGGATGGTGCAGCAGCCCTCAATACATGAAGTGCTCAAGTGTATGGAGAAAGTTTAAGGTCCCACCAGACATCTGCCGGATCATTCACTCCCCAATCGTATGCCACGGCCACCGGAGCAGGTCCACCTGGATACCCGACTGTGGGACTTTCTATGAACTGCTCCCCAGGGTGCCACTGTGCTGAGGAGGGCGGGGCTGCTGGGTCCCAGGGGCAGGATAAAGACGTCATGTAGGGCTGAACAATTAATCGTTTTCAAATCGAAATCGCAATTTGAAAGAATGGGATTAGCTAATCGTGAAGACTGCGATAATCGAATGTGAATATTTGTCATAATTAGTTAAATTATTTTTTAGTCCTCTTAATATTTATATTATTGTTTTGTCTTAGATAAATGCTGGAATAATGTTATGTATGTAAAGCTATTTTCTGTGGACTCTTTTTAAAATTTGTTTCACTAGCATGGACCACACCTCAACCATATGTTAGTTAAAGATTTAATAACATATAATGTGCTATGATCATTATGAATGTGCATAGATGAATTGATGGTGGATGTTGTCTGATGGCTGATCTGGAGGAGTGTGTGATGACGGGTGGAGGAGACTCAGAGTGGGGGTTCCGTCTCAGAAGCAATTTTCGCCCAAATAGTTTACAGACCCCCCAGACGGTACCTAGAAGAGACATGGAGAGATGTGCAGCAGGAAGGGAGAGGGGGAAGATGGATGAAGGAGGGAAAGGAGGGTGGGTCAAGCAATCAGAGACACGAGCCTGGCTGTGCAGCACGGTATATGTAGGTTTGTTCTGTGAGAGAGGTGTGGTTAGGGCGTGGCCCTGCTCCCACCTTAGTTAACAAATAAACCCATTTAACATGATTGTAGAAGGTTGCGCTGAAAAACAAGCGCAATCAACTCGTAATCACAATTTCTGGCAGAAAAATTGCAATTAGATTTTTTAGCCCTAATGTCATGTGGAGACTCGGCATCGGTAATCATTGCTTGCAGTTGCTGGGATTTATGTTGTATGCAAAATGGCATGTATTACCAAGACAGCATAACAACAAAACAGCAGTGGAAAGCATGAAGGAGTACCGTCGGTGGCCCTCAGCCCCGATAATCATGAAGTTTGAACGCTGGTTCAAAACATTATGCTTAAAGGAAGAGTGTGGTCCATGTAGGCTGACACCAGTAAGTGCTTGGTATTGTTGAGGGGGGTGATGGTCTGCTCGGAGATCCGCAAAGGGCAAGTTTTTGGAAGCCCATGCAGCTGAGAGATGGGCTTATACACCCTGGGTGTCTTCACAGTGAGCCACAGGAAGGAGATGAGGGTAGCAATGAAGAGAAGGAGGAACTTCCATTTGAGTTTTTTTTCCCTGTCCATCTGGATTTTCAACCTGAAGCAGAATAAGGAAGCACAGTTTTCACATTTGAGAAACAAAGTAAACAGAATACAATAATTAACAAAAGCTTTGTCATGTGCAAAATAGTTCTTTTTAACTGTCTATTTTTAACAGCATGTGTGTGCGTGGTGTTTTCCCAACATCTTTCTTCTAAACCTAAACCCCTGTTCTAACATTTGACTAACAATTAAAGCTTAGAGACTTAGCTTAGATAAATACAAGTCACTGTTAACTTACAATATTTTTTTTTTTACGTTATAGAAGAGATAAACCGGTTTCATTCTGCTCTCACATTCACAAGCCACACTGTAGGCCTGCATTATTATATGGTTGAGTCACCATACTGTGTCCTAATTAAAGCATTCTTAAAACTCTTTCTTTCAAGTAAGAGTCATAGGGTGTAGCAGATGTTGTCAGAGTTGTTTTAATATTTACTCAGGAACATTTGTAATTGTGGGAAGGCTGTTCCACAGCATTCCAACTATTGTTATTCTGTTCTTTATTATTCTCCCTTATTCCGTACGTTTTTCGTCTCTCTCTAACTCCTGCATACTTTCAGCTATTTAAACCGTTCAACTTTTACAATCTTCAGCTCTTCCAGCAGAGGATGGGACGTCTTCTACTATTTTTCTACTATTTGTACTTTTTGAAATATTAAGCTTTTA